>NC_058132.1:182007130-182084274 GCF_016433145.1 Gracilinanus agilis | reverse complement strand
TCTTTTTGTTTTTAAAGGCCTAATGAATTCCCTCCCCCTTCTTCTCCCCTCCCTTTTTTTGACCTCCCCACTCCCCTGCTCCCCTTGGTTTAGCCCTTCTTAGTTTCTCAGAAGGGTTAGATAAGAGTTTTATGTCCCAATGGATAGTATAGCTACTCTTCCCTCTCTGGGTTGATTACATTGAGAGTAAGGTTTGATTATTACCTCTTAATGCTCTCTGCCTCTCCTTCTTATAATAGTATTTGTCCCCTCTCCTTCCCATGCCCTCTTTGTGTGTAATAGAATATCCTATTTTTCTTATTCACTCAAGTTTCTCTTCGTGTCCCCTACTATTCACCCCCTCTTTCCCATCCCCCATGTCATCTTAGATTATTTAGTGTTCCACCCTCACCCTGTGAATTATTCTTCTGATTACTATAATAGTGAATACTATAATAGTGAATAGAGTTCACTACAGAGAATTATACATAACATTTCTCTACATAGGAATACAGATAATTAGATCTTACTGAGGCCCTTAAAAAGGCAAATTTAAGAATTATAAATTTTCTCTTTTTCTCTCTTTCCCTTCTGTTTCTTATTTACCTTTTCATGTTTCTCTCAATTTTTGTGGTTGGATATCAAACTTTCCATTTAGCCCTGGTCTTTTCTGTGCAAATACTTGGAATTCTTCAATTTTGTTGAATGCCCATACTTTCCCCTGGAAATATATAGTCAATTTTGATGGGTAGTTGATCCGTGGTTGCAGGCCCAGCTCTCTTGCCTTTCTGAATATCGTATTCCAAGCCTTATGGTCTTTTAGTGTGGAGGCTGCCAGATCCTGTGTGATCCTGATTGGTGTTCCTTGATATTTGAATTGTCTCTTTCTGGCTTCTTGTAAGATTTTTTCTTTTGCTTGAAAGCTCTTGAATTTGGCAATTATATTCCTGGGCGTTTTCTTATCTGGATCGAATGTTGTGGGTGTTCTATGGATCCTTTCAATGTCTATATTGCCCTCTTGTTGTAGGACTTAAGGGCAATTTTGCTGAATAATTTCTTTTAGTATGGAGTCCAGGTTTCTATTAATTTCTGGTTTTTCTGGAAGACCAATTATTCTCAAATTGTCTCTTCTAGACCAGTTTTCTTGGTCTGTCACTCTTTCATTGAGATATTTCATGTTTCCTTCTATTTTTTCAGTCTTTTGACTTTGTTTTATTTGTTCTTGTTGTCTTGAGAGATCATTAGCTTCTAATTGCTCAATTCTAGCCTTTAGGGATTGGTTTTCGGCTATAATCTTTTGGATTTCGGCTATAATCTTCTGGTTTTCCTTTTCGCTCTGGTCATTTCTGGTGTTCAATTTGCTTATCAGTTCATTTGATTTCTGGGCCTCATTTTCCAATTGCAAGATTCTAACTTTTAAACTGTTATTTTCTTGCCAGATCTCTTCCATTTTCCTCAAAATCTCAGTTTTGAACTCTTCCATAGCTTGTGACCCATTTTCCTTATTTGAGGTGGGTCCAGATGCTTGTTTGTTCTCCTCCTCTGTTTGCTCGGTTGTCTGGATTTTCTCTGTGTAATAGTTGTTGAGTGTTAAAGACTTTTTTTCTTGTTGTTAATCTTTCTCTTCTGAACTTCCTGAGTCTGGGTAGCCATCATTAGTAAGAGAGCTAAGCTAGTCTAAACCCTTTTGAAGATATCCATGGATCTGGCTACACAGGCAATTTTTAAAAGGCTTCTCCCAACCAGTTACCTAATACATTCGTCACAATCTTCCCAGAAGCAACTCGCTTCTTTCCTACACATACAGATAGATCTTAGTAAGTTGATGGGGTCTGTATATGAGCCAGACCTCCATTATAATCTTTTTCAAATTTTTCAAATGTAATATAACCAACACTCCCTACCTTTTCCATTCCACTTCTACCCCCTCACCATTCCCTCTCCAAACTAGATTTTTTTCAAACTATTATTTTTTAAATATTTAAATTGAGTAACATAGTTGTTTACCATAAATCTTTTTGAGTAAAATTCATAAAAGAAATTTATAAAGTTTATCCTAAATTCGTCAAATTTCTTTGACATGTTTTTGTCACACGTTGCAAAGCCATGTACTAGAAGAACAGATATGACTAAAACAACATGCCTGACTTTAAAAAGCTCACTGATTAGTAAAGAGGGTCTAGTAAGAAAGATCATATGCCATGACAAAAACAAACCAAAAATATCAGTGAGCGTATAACAAGTACCACAAGAGATGTACAGGGAATGAGAGATTATTTTAGACTGAAGACATAAATTCCCATGGAATTCAGTTATTTTATGTTTTTATTCACTGAAAATGTAAATACTATATATTTAGAGGGATTCTCCTTATTCTTAGATGGTCAGATTTCAATTAATAGTTCATTTTCTCTTGCTAGTAACAACAGTTGTAATATGTGATATTTGAAACTATTCCCCGTTCTATTTTTCTATTATTTGAGAGGAAAATATTAAATCACTTAGCAATAGTAATTAGTGGTCAAGAAAAGCAAAAGAAAATGAAATTATAGATCTAAAGTTGAAAAGGATTTCAGAACCTATTTATCCATCTACCTCATTTTTACAGCTAAGGAAACAAGTTAACTGACTGACTTGTCCAAAGTCATGCAAGTAATAAGGATCAGAAGGAATACAGATTCTCAAATTAAAGAATTCTCTTCTAAAAGAGATTACATGATACTGCATTCCCAATATTTGGCTCAACATTGTTACTAAATATACACATTTCCATCTTCCCAAATTTCCATGGCACTACTATCTCCTTGTTCTCTTCCTTCTTGTTTGATTACTCTTTTACAAGCTCCTTTATTGGATTTTCACCCAAGTTACACTCATCAAGCATGTGTCTCCAATGCCTAGACTTTCTCTTTTCCTTATTTACTACTTCACTAGGCAATATCATTTCCTTCCAAAGGTTTATTAAGTCTAGATAGAGGATTCTCCAATCTATATATCCAGTCCTGAGCTCTGGTCTCATAAAAGGAACTGTTGTCTTTTAACATCTCAAGCTGAATGTCCTATGATACACTCAAACTCACCATTTCCAAAAAAACAGCTCATTATACTTCTCCCCAAACTCTCCCTTCTTCCAAATTTCCCCTACCAATGTTAAGGGCATGACTGTTCTTTGAGTTAATCCTGCTAGTAATAATCACTGTCCCCTTTTACTCCTTATTTTCACTCACTCTCCCTTACCCCATATCCAAACTATTTCCAAGTCTTGCTCTTTTACTTTCATCTTTTTTAAATATCTTTTTTAAATTCTCCATTCAGAGTGCTGACACTCTGAGGTATGCATTCAATACATTATTCTTGAAGACCCACAATGGCCTTTATGTTGGTCTCCTTCCTTCAAGGCTCTTCCCACTCCATTTCATCCTCCACTCAGTTTCCAAAAAGATTTTCCTAAAGTTCAGGTCTGACTATATCACCCTGTCCCCAACTCATTAATTCCAAGAGCTCCTATTATATTTTATTCCAATATTTAAGTATAATGATGATTATGTTGACATGGACATTCCCTCCAGTGATATGTTTCATAATGGCTTCATGCTTGCTTATTCTGTCCAATTCTTATCCACGCTCTACCATAAGTTTGCCACTAGGGGTCTCCTCAAAGTGCTAAAGGTCTCCCTTTATCAATTATCCAGAAATCATAAAGATGCCAATGCCTGTGTGTTAGTTGTTCACCATGATTTATTACTTTAGCAACCATTTAACCAGTCCATCTCCTCTTTCAAGTATACATTTCCTTGATGACATCCTTTATACTGCTCCTCCTATGTAATTCTTTTGTTATAATGTGCTAATATGCCTACACCTACCATGTACCTCTTCAATGCCCTTTGTGCAATCTTCTAATTCAGTTTTTGAAGACTGTAGTTTCTAAGACTTGGAACCATATATCATCAGAAAAATATTGGTTCATAGCTACCCTCTTAGTGGTGGCAAAAAATTGGAAAATGAGGGGTTGTCCCTCGACTGGGGAATGGCTGAACTTGTGGTATATGATGGTGATGGAGTACTACCATGCTGTAAGGAATGATGAACTGGAGAATTTCTATATGACCTGGAAGAACCTCCAGGAACTGATGCAGAGTGAAATAAGCAGAACCAAGAGAACATTATATACAGAAAGTGAAACATTGTAGAACAATACAATGTAATGGACTTTGCTAATACAAGACAATCCCAAGGGTCTTATGAAAAAGAATGCTATCCACATCACCAAAAAAAACTGTGGGAGTAGAAACACAGAAGAAAAACAAATGAGTTATCATTTGTTTATATGGATATATAATTCAGGGTTTTGATTTTTAAAGACTGCTTTAGTGCAAAAATGAATAATATGGAAATAGGTATAAGTGATAACATTTGTATAACCCATTGGAAGTGCTTATTGGATCTGAGAATGGGGAGGGAAGAGGAGAGGGAAAGAAAACAAAAACTATAAACATGGAAAAATATTTTTAAAATAAAAAAGAAGAATATTGGCATTCAAAAGATGACTTATGCTTCAGGGAAAAGTGTGAAGGGAATAAAGATAATTTTGCAATTTCCCAAAGGTATCCCATGGCATCCCACTCTCTTTCTCTAATGTAATTATTTAATTCATGTGTGTGTCCATTAAAAGAAAGATAGATTATAGATAGGGAAAGAGAGAGAAAAAGTGTGTGTGTGTGTGTGTGTGTGTGTGTGTGTGTGTGTGTGTGTGTTTCTGAGGGACAGAGAAAAGGAAAGAGAAAGAGAGAGAGAGAATAGCAAGGGGCTACCTCTGTGATTTTATTCATATAGAGAGCTTCTGGTAAGAAACTTTCTTTACTAATGCAGAAAAACACGTGTTATGAAACATGTGCATGTGTGCTTATGTGTGTGTTACTATTTATTCTTCAACAATTTGACTTTTCTTGCATAAATATTTAGGACAGAATCTTTGGAATAATTTAGACCTCATTTATACAATTCTCCATTTCCCTAAGTCTATGCAAAGTCACCACCATTCAGCCCACAAACAAGAGGATCTGGAAGACCTCCCTTTCTCATAGGAAATCCCTCTTTGACTTAGATTCTCTTCTGTATCTTGTGCCTCACTTATTAATAATAGAGAGTCCCAATAAGGTTATCTCTGTTGTAATATCCTTCCAAAAGAACCTTATATAATTCTGATATGATGGATACCTGGTTATGACACTGCCTTTAAGACAGTGTTTTGCTCCACTAATCAAATATATACACAATTAAATTTTTTGTTATTCTATTTGTTGTGTTCAATATATGGAATTTTTTAGGTTTTCCTTAAAGTATTTAAGGTTCATGAAGCCTACATGTCTTTGGCTTCTCTTGTGCCTATATTATATTTTCTAAACTAATAATAATAACAGCTAACATTTATATAGCAGCTACTATGTGCCAGGCAATATGTTAAGCACTAAAAAACCATTATCTCATTAGAATCCTCCCAAGAACCCTGGAAGGTAGGTGTTATTATTATCTCCATTTTATAGATGAGGAAATTGAGGCAGTCAAAGGCTAAGTGATTTGCCCAAGATGTTGAAACCCCAAAATGAGAAATGGTTGGAGGGAAGAACATTGGCATGATTTTTTAAAATTCCATCAGAACTTCAATGGATGCAAATCAATCACCATAATAAGCCATAACTAGAGTTTATGTAGTGCTTTAAAGTTTGCAAAGCAATAACTCTGGGAGATCAGTGCTATTATTATTTCCAGTTTGTTTTTAGAGTAGAAAGCTGAGGCTTAAAGAAATTAAGTGACCTTCATGGGTTCACATAGCTAGTAAATGTCTGAGGTGTGTTATAAACAAAAAGGGACCAAGGGAGATGTATAGATGTGCAATGATATTGCTGTATCTATCTGTATTCTCAGCTGCAGATGATGGAGGAACACTAACTCTGATCACCCTTGACAGTTGCTGTAATTTTCCCTTTCTCTCTAACAGTTGCCCAGGGAGGACCCTCACGATGTTAGATAGATGGGTAACCTTTCCAGGTCCATCCTGGGGTTGGATAGGTTAGTATTGGGCTATTGATTTGTCTTGGATAACATTTGGGATCTGACTCCCTTCCCAAGGGCTGTGATATAAACCACTCAGGAAGGTACTTGTAGAACACTCTTAAGAGTGTTAAGGACTAGGATTGGGGATTAGAGACCCTATTGATCTATTATCTATAAACTAGTTGACAATCAGGACTGGAGGCTATTGATCAAATGAAAGTTGGAGATTTGCTCACTCCCACTCCCTCTGGCCAGACTTGGCCACAGCCAAACCAGAGAATAGGGAAGCTATTGATGCAGCTGTATTGATGATCTTATTCTCTCAGCTTTCTCATTATCCATGTTGGTGATGCACTAGCTCTCACAGTCTCTAAGGAAATAGCTTCAGAGATATTCCAACCCTCTTCTTCATAGACCTCCCTTCCACCCTTCACCACCCACTCTGAGATTTCCCTGTCTAGAGACTCCTGTCCAGAGACCTCCAGATAGACTTCAAAGTATCTGTCAGGGGTATTTATACCATGGGGCCAATCGATGTTGGCCCCTGGCTCATGGCACCTGGGAACATTTTGAGTCTTTCGACTGTCATCCCTGTCATTCAAGGTGGCATCCATCACTTCCCAGATTATGAATATAACAGGTGTGATTTGAACCTAGGTCCTACCAACTCCAGGTCCAGGATTCTAGCCACTGTGACAGCTTCAGCTGACTCAGAAAAGCTTTAAAACAGCCTTAGTGAGGAAATACTTGACCTATTTGCCAGCAGAGAAATATGGCAGCTAAGAGCAATACCAGTTGATTGCAGTTGACTAGTTTACCAGAAAAATAGTAGAAGACCATATCTAGATTGGCCTTTAGTTCAAAGATATCACTGACTCCCATGCCAATGGGAACTGATGTGTAGAGGAAATTCCTCTTCAGGTACAAATTGGAGTATATCATGAAGTCATTGATTTAAGACTAGAAGGTACCTTACAGATTATATCTAATCAGACTTATCATTTTACAGATGAAGAAACTGAGGCCCATAAAGGTTAAGTGATTTGTCTAAGATCATACCGTTAATAAGTAGGAAAATCAGAACTTGGACCCAAATCAAATTTTCTTTCTTTTATGCAATACTCACTCTCCTTTTAGGTATCTTACAACTCTGAAATTCTGAATTTCCATTTACCCTCTCCTGATCAACAGTATTAACTCTGAATTAAAATAATTCTTACATTCAAAACTATCAGATTAGCTGTATCATAGATTCAGCCTTATTTTGAAATACTACTTTTTAAAAACTTAATTGTAAAAGTCCTTTGCTCCAAAATTGTATTTAAATGCATTTAAATGTAGGATTCTTTCCAAGGATGTACATGAAATATTCTGTTTGCATATAAAACACTGCATCTATATGGTGTTTCCCTTTTGTCATTCATCAATCAGTAACCTTTCAAAATGGTTGCACTAGGTATGCTTGTAGAATCAGTTGAAAATATAGAAGCTTCAAAAGAAACTGCTCAGCTTCCAGAAGATGCTGAATCATACCCTAAGTGAGGCCTGTAATTTGGTAAATTGACACACTAGGAGCGCACAGGCAGTCTAGGATTTTTGAGGAATGTGTTCTAATCTGCTTTTACCATTCCTCCCTCTCTATTCTGTAAACACGTTTGCAACCTGCATTTCTGGGCATTGGAAGGCTGGTGATTTACAGGAATAAACAGAAGTGTTAAATATTTATGCAGAAACATGTTCTCTTTTCATCATACAGGATAATAGAGGAATCTAATGTTATCTGAGGGACACCCTGGTGTGTATGCATAACAATAGCCCAGCTGACTAATATTCTACATTCCTTTCCATCTGTCATTGCTTCTAGTGCAAAATCCCAAAGACAAAATTTTGCAGCAAGATTGATGTTCAAATTCTATCTAAGACCTTGCATTTTGCAACCAGACTGAAAAATTATATATGGGCTTTTCTACAGAATTAGGCAAAATTATTATGTTAACATAGCATCTGAAAAAGTCAATTAAGTCACCCCTCCACTGGTAGGCAGATATGAGATTTTAAAGTTGGAAGGGATCTTTGAGGTGAGTGTGACACCATGGATAAACATGCTGGACTTAGAGTTGAGAATATCTGCGTTGGACTTATGCCTCAGGCACTTATCAGCTATGTAACCCTGGGCAAATCTCATAACCTTTCTTAGCCTCACTTTCCTCATATGTAAAATGAAGGGTTTGGTCTCTGTGACTTCTGAGGTCCCTTCCAGCTCTGAATCTGTGATTCTTTTCCAATCACCTCAATTACCATACATGGAAACTGAAGCCCATTCCTACATTCCTAGTAATAAACAGATAATAAGAGTGGTCAGAGAGGTAGGAGGAGATCCCTACTCTCCTCATCTCACATTCCCTTGATGTTTATCAAAGACTCTAATAAGGAAAAGGTGCATCTCCTTGCCACAAGCAACCTTTTTACACATGCTATAGGTCCCTTCTCTTTATGTCATCACCAAAAGATTGTCCTTTCTTTTTTCCCCCTCTCTCTTTAATCTTCAATCTCCTCCCAACTGTTTCTAGCATCTAATAAATTCTCGTTGACTGATAGCTATAGGCTAAGCACATGTTTTCTTTTGTTCTGCAGGAATAATAGCAAGTCACCCTCTCTGTCAATGAACTCATTCAGAACCTTCTAGAAGACTACATTCATCTTCTATGAGTCAGGAGAGTCAGGAGTAGAGCCTGGAAGCGAAGTCAATCAAGAATATGAAAGCAAGAATGCAATCCATTAATCCACAAGCATTTGTCTGCAATGTACCAGGTAATGAGCTAGTTGGTAAAAGTGCAAATACAAAGAATGAAACATCCTATTCTCATGAGAAGTTTAGATTCTATTGGAGAATTGTTGTCCAGTCATATCTTACTCTTCATGATCCCACAGACTATATAGCCTTTTCTATCTCAAGTTTTCCCAAACTTGTGTTCATTGTTTCCATGACACTATCTTGTAAATAGCTTTGCAAGTAGCCATCTTATGCAAACTGTTGCAAGATTGGGGTTAAGATTTTGGAATTCTCAGAGGAGGCATGAGACAGTGAAAGACCATTGGAGCACCCCTACAAATATGAGGTCACCCCCACAAATATGAGGTCACCCCCAAGCAAACTGACTCAGTTGTGAGTTAGGTGTGTGGTAAGGGGTGGAAAGGGGGAAAAGCTCTTCAATCAAACCCAGAAGCTTCACCAAAGACTTGAGTTAGCTGATTTACTCTAGGGTCTAGCTACTTAGGTCAACTGTCATATCCTGCAATCTGTAGTACATTTTATAATCATCATCAACAATATTCAACAATATCATCAAGAAATTCATGTCAGAAGATTAACAGCTTTTTATAACCAGCCAAGTTTAGCTTTGACACCTAACAGATGAATTAAACCTAAGTTGCCAAACCAGCCAGAGGGGCAGAGGCAGAATTCCATCCCAGGCTTTTCTCCAAAGGGAACTAGATATTAGTTTTAATTTAACCTTTTAAAACCTCTATCCTCACCCATTTTTCCTTAATTCTCCATACCATCAAGATATTCATGTACCTATTAATTAAATTAGTTACTTGTTAATGAGATCTGCTTACTGGCCTAGTACATCACTTTTAAGAAGATTCTCACTGTCGAACCTGACAGTTGGGATAAATTCCTTGGCTGGGGAGGACTATACGGGTTAATCACCAACTCTTGCCTGTAAATAATTTCTAATCAATCCAAGATCATCATTACTATTTGCAGTCAGATCATCATAACCAATATTACATCAAGAAAATCAGAGCTATATATCATCAAGGAAACAGTAGTCTTGGCCTATTTTCAGTTAAGAATTCTATCAGTGTCTGCCTTCTGACCCTCCCCAGAGGGATAACATTGTCCAGCTGCTGAACAGAGAGCAGCCTGTGATTATAATCCCAACAATCTCTCCATTCCATCCTCTACTGACCCCTTTTTCTTTTGCCTTCAATCTTTCCTAACATCTGGATTTTTTCCAATGAGTCTTGTTTTCTCATCATGTGACCAAAGGATTTTAAGCTTGAACTTCAGACCTTCCAGAGAATAGTTGTAATTAATATCTCAAAGTATTGACTGATTTGATCTCTTTGCAGACCAAGGGACTCTAAATAGTCTTATCCAGAATCACAGTGAAAAGTGTCAATTCCTCAATGCTTAGCTTTCTTTATAGCCCAACTTTTTTAGTCATGCATTGCTACTTTGTTGGCAAAGTGATAACTCTGCTTTTTAGTATGCTGTACAGATTTATCATAGCTTTTCTTTCAAGGAGCAAATACCTTTTAATTTATGGCTGCAGTCACCATTTGAACCCAAGAATATAAAATTTGACTATACTTTCTTCTCCATCTCTTTGCCAGGAAGTGATGGACTTGATGGTCAAGATCATATTTTTTGATGTGAAACTTCAAGTCAGTTTTTTAAATTTTCCTTTTTCATTCTCTTAAAGAAACTTCTTCATTCTTCTTCACTTTCTGCCATCATAGAAGTATTATCTGCTTATCTGAGATTGATTGATATAAGTCCCAGCTTCTTTAATTCTAGCCTTTGATTCATCCAGTCTGGCATTTCACACAATTTACTCAGAATATAAGTTAAATAAATAAGATGATAATATACAGCCTTGTTGTATTCCTTTCCCAATCTTAAACCAATCAGTTGTTCAATGTTGTGTTTCTAACTGTTATATCTTGGCTCACTTACAAGTTCCTCAAGAGACAAGTAATATGATCTGGTACTCCCATCAATTTAAGGACTTTCTACATTTTGTTGTGATCAACACAAAAACTTTAGTGTAGTCAATGAAGGAGAAGTAGGGGTTTGGGGATTTTTTCCTGGAACTCCCTTGCTTTCTCCACAATCAAGTAAATGTTGGCAATTTGGTCTCTAGTTCCTCTGCCTCTTTGAAGAGCCAGCTCTTCTGGCAATTCTCAGTTCAAATATTGCTGAATTGTAGTTTGCAAAATTTTAAGTATAACCTTGCTGGTGTGTGAAATGAATTCAATTGCTCAGTAATATGAAAATTCTTTGGCATTGCCCTTCCTTAGGATTAGGACACAAACTATTTTTTTCTAATCTAGTGGCTACTATTGAATTTTCTAAAATATTGGCATATGATGCCGCATTTTAACAGCATCATCTTTTAGGATTTTAAACTTAGCTGGAATACTTTCACCTTCATTAAATGTCTTAGTATGAGCAATTCTTTCTAAAGCCATTTCACCATTGTGGTTTTTGGTAATGTTAAGATCTTTCTTGTATAGTTCTTCAGTGTATTCTTTCCACTTCTTCTTAATGTATTGATTTCTGCTAAGTCCTTACCATTTTTGTCTCAAGCCCATTTATACGTGAAATATCCTCTCAAGAGTTCTAATTTTTTCAATTTTTAATTATATACTTAGTAACAACCATCACCAAAAAAAATCATTTAAACAAATACACTAAAACATCATGTGCAAAACCACAAACTCCACATTGTTGATAATTTGTTTAAAAGTATGTAAATTATATACATAGGCTAATATAAACATCCTCTGCTTTTGAGTTCCTTTTGGATTTGTTTTACTTGGATATTTATTTCTCTTGATTTTGTATCTTTTTTTTTAAATATATAATCCTAGCATATAATTAGAAAATCTTGAAATCTTTTGAACTACATTTCCCAGAATTCTTTTTGATCTTTCCACTATGTTGTGTGATCACGTTTTGTATATAGTTTGCTGTAAGTGCTTCCTCTTCCTTTTTTTCCCCATGTGCAGGGCTGAGGAAGGTGGCTTTTTGTTCCAGCTTTTTTATGTTAGTTATTATTAATAAATCTTATTAAATATAATACATAGAATATTGGATATTAATTTTGAAACTCACATTATGGCTTACCATGTAGGGATAAAATTCTAAAAAAAATTTTTTAAGTCTTTGAAAAAAGAATAGAGCCTAGATAAATTTTTTTCCCACTGCTGCTTCTCGTGTCCATCTGCTTGAGCCAGTGTTCCTCACTGCTGCTGCACCCGCTACTGCTGCTGCTGCTGCTGCTGCATAGCCTGCAGCCTCTGCTTGCCACAACCAGACCTGTCATGAGAGCCTGCCATTCCAAGCCACTTTTTTCCGCAAAGGGTGACAAAAAAAAATCTTTCCACCACTGCCTTCACTCCCCAATATGGGTTTTCCAGCCTGTACTAGCCATTTTCATAAGGGGAACACGGCATGGAACAGAAGGAAAAAAGCATGCTATTCAGCTCCACCCCCTAATTTTCAAGCAGATTTTTTTAAAGCTGACTTTGTGCTCCTTCTGAAGGGTGCTACTGAAGGTTTTTTCACAGAGAGGGCACATAACCCCAAGTCAGTGGATTTGAAGTCATAGTTTGGGGTATTTAAAAGCCAGTCCTTCCTAAGCAAATGCCCTATATTCTCCCTCAAAGTTTTGCCCTTTTTATTTACCCTATAAATAAAATCTATTCAGCCTTTTTTTTTTTGAGGAATTATGCTCAAACAGCTTCCATTTCCACAGAGCCTTATAGAGCTCATGCAGCTTATAGCTTTAGGATGTCATTTTTTTCTGATCCTGGGAGTTCTTGTGCTAATTGGATACCTTGCAGTTGAGAGCTTGACTAATCTTAAGATTCAGATGAGAGGTTCATCTCATGCCCCCTTGTTATTTTGGCTTGCCCAGCCTCTGCAAAACACCCATTATGAAGGTAGTCCACACTATGCCCAGTGCATGTATGAGGAACTTCAGAGCCATGATAAAAGAAATGCAAATGGATGATAAATACTGGGGAGGGAAAGGAACCTTAAAAGAGATCTGAAAGTTTATTGATGTTAATCTTTTGAGTTTTGCTTCCCCTCTAAATAGTGAAGTCTATTGGAATTGGAAAAAAGGATTTTTGACTTCAATGCCTATACCCTGTCACTGCTTATTTTATTTTGCTGATTGTTTTAAGATTTAATTTTCTTTTTAAATTCATATATAGTAATCTAATCAATAACTTTCTGTTACACTGAATCATTTTAAGCCACTATGTTTTGCCTATTAGATATATTCTGTTATATTATTTTTTTATTTATACTATGACTGTACTGAAGAACCTATCATTGTAAAAGCCCATTACATAAACTCTTTTTAAGTGGAAAAGCCCATACCTATGTATACTGGATTTGTCACCTGATCCAGCAAGGTCACATATTGGTTATATAGACTTTTCTTTCATTTTGCCTTTGTTAATTGTTACATAGATGATGGATGGACTCCATTAAAACTGGTTACAAATGCATACAACCTTTGGAGAATTTTAATGAGCTAAATATCTCAATTGATTTTAAGGGGTCTTCAGAAATTATTTTAGCTATCTAGTAGCTTCTGGAATGATATTTTTAAAATAGATTATAAAGAATGTTGAATTTAAGGTAGAGAACAAAATAGAAGTTCCCACCAAAAAGTTTTTTATATAAAGCATGACGCAAAAAGTAGCATCTGCATGCATGATATTTTAATTCTTCAGTTTAATTTACTTCCACCCGAACAATCTAGATTTCTTGGTGATGTTATAGACCCCAAAAAGGTTTTCATCAGTAGTACAGAGGTTTCTGTTTTTTCTAGGCTCTTTTGTCAAATTTTGGAATAATGGCAGTAATAGACTTTATTAAAAATATCTTTGCCAAGATTGAAAGATTTGCTACATCTGTAGAATTTGTGACAATTATCCATCAGTTAATAGTTTTTTAAATGTCACACAGCAAGTGGCTATATAGAAACTCATATGAATCCAATATATTAATGGGTTTGTTTGCTATTGTGAATTTTGGGAATTTTGGTACTTTCTTTCGATGTGCATTATTTACTGTACTACTTTATAAAGCTGCTACTTTGTGAAAATCATTTGTACTCACATAGTGGTTCATAGTCAAGTTTAAAAGGAATGGATCTCATTTTTGGGTGAGAAACCTTTGTATTCTATCTCTCCTTGGCTGACACAGTGTGTCACTGATTGTAAGCTATATGTTTTTGATTTTTAAAATATTTTTATTAATGTTTTTCTCCTGCATGTGCAATACAATATTTGAGTTTTAATTTTTTCTCCCCTTTTTTGGACTTTAAGCACATGTTACCATTATTAATGTTTTTTTTTTATTTTACACTAGGATAAGTTTAAAAATGTATATTAACCCTAATGTCAATGCATACCAAAAAGCTTTAGACTATAGAATAATGCCATTCATTATATAAAAATTATGGGACTTTGCTTAATGATTCTATCTGATTCTAAGAAAAGGGAACAAAAAGAGCCACTGTACAGTGCCAAAGAAGCACAAAGTTAACCTGAAAAGTGCCAAGCAAACACAAGGTCAAAGAGACCAAACACAAACCCAGCCTCAGCCACTTCCCAGCTGTGTGACCCTGGGCAAGTCACTTGACCCCCATGCCCACCCTTACCAATCTTCCACCTATGAGACAATACACCGAAGTACAAGGGTTTAAAAAAAATTAAAAAAAAGAGAGACCAAACAATCCCAGAGGGATTGATGTAATTTTGAGCCAAGACAAGAGGACTTGAACTTGTGTGAGACTCAAGTTCAACTCAAGTTCAACATATGTTGCAATGCTTAACATATGTTAAGACATAGGACTCCTTGTACTACACTCCTTGTGAAATGCTTTCTACCAAGCATCTCACTTTGACTACCATTCTGGCTACCATAATCTAGTCCCCTTTCTGTCTTTTATAGTGTGGCAAATTTTCTATAGTCCTGGTTACTGGTTGGGTAAGTGCATAATTACATAAATCACTTTAATTGGGCCCTGATTTAAGAACCTGTTATAGGTTTTTTTTCCTTTACTTATATTTTTTAGACTTAAGACTTTGATATTTTTGTATTTCATCCACAAGTTATTTTTTCTCTTTTATTTGGATTTTTTAATATTTTTTCTTTTGCCAATTGATTCATATACCTCATAACTCAGCCATGCATCCCTGAGTGATCCCTGTGTTTGTTATTAACCTCCTCAGGGGGCAGTACTATGCTTTTGTTGTGAATTTTTATTTGAATTTGAGCAATTTTAAGATAAGAAACTTGTTGCCTCCCCAAATCCAGAAAGTGAACTGTGTAGAGAAGGTGCCATAAAGATGCTTGCAAGGACCACATGCTACAGAAGAAAATCCAGAATGAACTCTGGGATGTGCTAAATTGAACTATGGGGGGTTGAATGCATTTATTTTGAATGTATACTCTTATGCCAAAGGGGACTGCCCCCAAATTGGCTTTTTTGTCAATATAGAAATCACTGGTTTGGGGTTTTTTTCTCTTTTATTTCCCTTTACCTCCAAGTTATTTCAAATTTTTTTTAGAAAACTGCAATATTTTATATACCTTTAGTTAAAAGTCTTTAGTGTTTTAAGTTGATTGTATTTAAATGATCCTTTCGGGGAGACTGGTCTCCCAAAGGATCACAGGGGGAAACATATAGTTAGAAAATCTTGAAACCTTTTGAACTATATTTACCAGAATTACTTTTGATCTCTCCAACATGTTGCATGGTCACGTTTTGTATATAGTTTTCTGTAAATGCTTCCTCTTCCTTTTTTTCCCCTGCATGCAGGACTGAGGAAGGTGGCTTTTTGCTCTTGTTTTTTTATGTTAATTATTATTAATAAATCTTATTAAATATATTACTTAGAATATTGGATATTAATTTTGAAACTCACACTAGTAAGTATTTTTCTCTTTTCTTCTCTTTCCATCTCTTCATTTATTTCAATTATTTATCATCTCTAATAACATAAAACAATCCATTACATTCAAATATCACAATCTTTTCAGCCATTTCTCCCAATCATTCCATGTGTTATTTCCAGTTATTTTGTCACTGCAAACAAAGCCTTCTTGAATATTTTTATAAATGCACAGCTTTTTGCCCTCCAAATAATCCCCTTAGGATCTAATACTAGTAATGGGATCTCTAGGTCAATGAGCATGAACAACATTATAGCTCTTAAAGTATATATCCATCTTGTTTTCTAAAAAAACAACTCACAGTTATTCTAGCAATATAATATTAGACTTGTTTCTCCATGTTCCTATCAGTATTTAATTTGATCAGTTTAGCCAATCTGGTTAACATATACTACCAGAACTATATTAAACTAGATTGGTCCATGGGCAACAGACACAATCTGTTGCCAAGACCATACTCTTTCCAAAACCAAGTCTTTCCAGTTTGATCATACCCAGTGGAATATTTGTTCAAATGCCACAAGCCCTCAGAATGCAGGATTACCTCCATAGTATGATGAGTATTAAAGTAAGACTTTTGCAGAATATTTATGCTCTCCAAACCCTTGTTGTCCCACCAGAAACTATGTTTGGATTATGTGTAGGCTCAGGTTACTACTAGCCCCACATAGGTATTTATGGGTTCTCTAGATATCTGTCATATTTAACTCATCTAAGATTTTATCTTCTTACCTTCTTTCTAATTTATTTTTTGGTTATATTTATCTACTTCTGAAAAGGGAAAATTAAAATTCCCCACTATTATTACTTTCCATCTACAACTCATTTAATTTTTCCTTAAAAATATGGGTGATATCTAACTCTTGGTGCATGTGGGTCAAATATTGATAATGCTTTTTTATCCATAGTAACTCCACTCCCCAAATAATATATTTACTCTGTTTATCCCTTCCAGTTATATACATTTTAGCCCCAACTCTGTCAGAGATCCTGACTACTACTCCTTTCTTCTCCAGATTAACTGAGGTATAGTATATTCTCTTCCAACCCCTTACTTTCATTCTATGTGCCTCTTGTTTTCAGTGTTTTTCTTATAAACAACACATTGTCAGGTCTTGGTTTTTTATCCTTTCTGCTCTCCATTTTCTTCCTATGGATGAATGCAACACATTTTCATCAATGTCATAGTTGCTAACCATGCCTTTCCACCTACTTCATTCTTTCTTTCTCTTTGTGACCTTCTTCCTTCATTTCTACTGTATTCCACCTCAATTGTCCAATTTCTTTTGACCAATACATCTCTAATTCATACCCCTTCCCAAAAATCTTCTCTTGTCCTCTCTCCTTGCCCTCCTAGTTCCAAATTGTCCCATCTTCCAAAAGTGTCTCCCTTATCCTCTTACCCTTTACCTTTTAATTCTTATTCTAACCACCTTTTCAAAACACCCTTCCTTATCCCCACAACCATACTCTCCTTCTTGATATGAGTTCAGTTCTAAAAATCCTTCCCTTATCTTGTCCTAAGAGTCCCTCTCTTATCCCCTCACCTTACTCCTCTACCTTTTGATATAGACTCCATCTAGGTAGCCCTCCCTTTTCTTATCCCCTTGCCCTCCTTTCTCTTAACCCCCCTTTCCTTCTTTTATTTCCTCAGTCCCCCAATGGAGCCCCCAGTCTCTCTCTTATCCTGTTTCTCTGTACATTAAGATTTTTTGCCCCTTTAATTGTGTACGTTGTTCTCCCTTTGTCCCATGTCTGATAAGAGTAGGGTTTCAGTACTAGCAGTCCTCCATCCCCTTCTCCTTCTCCAGTAGTTCTTCCACTCATTCCTCCTCCATATGAGATAGCCATTCCACTCTACCTCCTCCTGAACTATTCCACTACCAGTTCAGCTCATTATATTACATTCACCTCAAACTCAAGTCTTTCATCTATACATACTCCTTCAAAATATCCAGGCAATGTTTTGATCCAGCCATGCCACTGCTGGTTTTATACCCCAAAGAGATAACAAGGAAAAAGACTTGCACAAAAATATTTATAGCCACACTCTTTGTGGTGGCAAAAAAAAATTGGAAAATGAGGGGATGCCCTTCGATTGGGGAATGGTTGAAAAAACTGTGGTATCTGTTTGGTGATGGAATATTATAGTGCTCAAAGGAATAATGAACTGGAGGAATTCCATGTGAATTGAAATGACCCCCAGGAACTGATGCAGAGTGAAAGAAGCAGAACCAGGAGAACCTTATACACAGAAACAGATACACTGTGGTACAATTGAATATAATGGACTTCTCTACTAGAAGCAATGCAATAATCCAGGACAATTCTGAGGGACTTATGAGAAAGAATGCTATTCACATCCAGAGAAAGAACTATGGAAGAAGAAACACAGAAGAAAAACAACTGCTTGATCACATGGGTCGATGGGGATATGATTGGGGATGTAGACTCTAAGTGATCACCCTAATGTAAATATCAATAATATGGAAATAAAACCCAATGATATTTCTCATTGGCTAGATGAAGGGGGTTGGAGGAGGGGAGAGAAAGAACATGAATCACATAACCATGGGAAAATAGTCTAAATTAATGAATTAAATAATTTTTTCAAATCACACACAAAAAATATCCAGGCAATGATAACATCCCCAGAAGCCATAGATGATATTTTCCCACATAATAATCAAACACTTTGACCTTTTGAGTTGCTTATAATAAGTCTTTCACTACCTTTGCATGTTTCTTACACATCAAAATTTTTGCTAAGTTCTGTGTTTTTCCCTGGGAATAGTTTAAACTCCTTTAGTTCATTAAATATCCATTTTTATCTTTTATAATTATGCTTATCTTTGCTGGATATATTATTCTTGGTTGTAAGTCCAGTTATTTTGTTCTATGAAATGCTTTGTTCCATGACCTGCATTCTTTTAATGTTGCAAGTACTAAGTTTTATGTTATTCTACTACAGTATTCTATAATATTTAAATTTATTTTTTCTTATTGGTTGTAATATTTTCTCCTTAACCTGGGAGCTACAGAATTAGCAATGACTTTTTTATGCATTTTCATCTTTGGTTCTTTTTGAGGGGGTGATTGGTGGATTCTTTCACTTTCTCTTTTATCTCTCTCATTCTAGAACTTTGAGGATGTTTTCCTTGACCATTTTTTGGATTATGGTATCTAAACTCTTTTTTTATTGTATCTTTCTGGGAGTCCAACTATTCTTATGTTGTCTGTCATTGATCTATTTTCTAGATCATTTGTTTTTGTGATACAAAGTTTCATATACTATTATATCATTCTTTTGATTTGGGCTTATGTTCCTTGTTGTCTTAGAAAGTCATTAGCCTTCCTTTGCCCAATTCTAGTTCTTAATATATTATTTTCTTCCATGAGTTTCTTTATTTCTTTTTCCATTTCAGTGTTTTTTCTTTCATCATTTGTCTAGTCCTCATTCTTCATACATCCAAAAGTCCCTCATTTGTTAGCAGAAAGACTTGAGTTCCTGCCCTTAGGATTTGACACCCAAAGACTCTGTGGTATCCACTCCTTCAATCTCCAGCTGTGGGAAAGGTCTCTAAAGCTGAGGCTGCGGTAGACATAGTTTCCCCCAGGCCCCTCTGCCTGTAGATTCCAGTGTTACCTCAAAAATTTCTCGGGCTCAGCAAACAATGGGAGGTTGTCAATCCAGCCCCAAGTAGCTATCTTGTTGATTTTACTATTTTTGCTCTGTTTCTGCCAATAGAGCCTATGGTGGGGCCAAGGCCAAGAACACCAGAAACCTTCCTCCCTATTTATCCCTGGTTTTTCAGCTTCACTCCTGACTCCTGTCTGCTTTTGTTACTTTTAACATTGATTCTTTAGAGTTGTTTTTGTTTGCTTGTGGGGGGTATTAGGAGAGAGAGGAAGCTTTACACCTTACTCTGCCATCTTCCAACAATGCAGTTAATGGTTCTAATTTTCTTAGAGATCTCTTATCTTTCTAGTCTATTGTTTTTTTCTATTTCTCTGCATTTCTTAGTTAAGAAAACCTTCTTATCTCTCATTGTTTATTCTCTGGAATTCTACATTTTGTTAGACCTAGATTTTCCTTTCTCTTTTATCTTTCACTTTCCCTTTTTCCTCAGCTATTTGTAAAACCTCATCAGGCAGCAATTTTGCTTTCTTTATTTTCCTTTACCTTGGAATTTTTTTGTTGCTGCCTGTTGTACAATATTGTAAACCTCTATCCATAGTTCTTCAAGCACTCTACCAGATCTAATCACTTAAATCTATTATCATTTCCACTTAATATTCATAATGGATGGTATTTACATCACACTTACACAGTCTGATGGTTTTCCCTTCTTTCCTTAAGCCCAAATTTTTCAATAAAAAGCTCATAATTTGAGCAAGTCAGCTCCAGGTATTGTTTTGGTTTTTTTGTTTTTTTTTTGGTTTTTTTTTAACCCTTGTACTTCGGTGTATTGTCTCATAGGTGGAAGAGTGGTAAGGGTGGGCAATGGGGGTCAAGTGACTTGCCCAGGGTCACACAGCTAGGAAGTGGCTGAGGCCAGGTTTGAACCTAGGATCTCCCATCTCTAGGCCTGACTCTCACTCCACTGAGCTACCCAGCTGCCCCACCAAGTATTGTTTTAACTGACTATATAGAGCTTTTTCATTTTTGGCCACAAAGTATATAATCAATCTGATTTTGATATTGATCATCTGGTGATGTCCTTCTGTAGACTCACCTTTTAGGTTGTTCAAAAGAGTGCTTAGAATGACCAGTGAATTATTTTGACAAAAATCTATTAGTCTCTGCCTTGCTTCATTTTGTACTCCAAGGCTAAACTTGCTAACTATCTTCAGATTTTCTACTTTTGTATTCCAATCCCATAAGAGGAATGTGTCCTCACTTTTTAGTGGAGTTATTTCTAGGTGTTGTATACCTTCATGGAACTGATTAACTTTGGCCTCTTTGGTATTAATGGTTGGAGCACAGACTTCTATTACTATGCTGTTGAATGGGTCTGCTTTGGATTTAAATAGCATTCTATCATTTTTTAGATTATACCCCCAGTGGCATGTTGGACACCTTCTGACATAAGGAGCTCATCTTTCAGTAGCGTATCTTTTATCATTTTGATACTGTCCTTTGGGTTTTCTTGGCAAAGGTACTGGAGTGAGTTGCCATTTTCTTCTCCAATGGATTATCCTTGTCAAAACTCTCTACTATGATTTTGTCAGTTTTAGGTAACCCTGAATAGCATAGTTCATAATTTCTTTGAGCTCTATAAGCCCCTCTGACATTATAAGGCAATGATCCAGGAGGGACTAATGTAGAATACAAGTACACATATAAATACATAAAGAATACATAACAAGATAATTACAAAGACGTTAAGTATGTTGTAGTTTGGGAGGTAGGGCACCACCAGATGGGGGAAATCGTTAAAGGCTTTATATTGAATATGATACTTGAGTTTCATCTTGAAATTAGTGGAGAATTCTAAGAAGAAGAAGTGATAAGAGAAGGTATTACATGTATAAGGGATGGCTATACAAGATCCTAGAGATGGAAAAATGTAGTTTCATATGTGAGATATAGAAAAAAAAGCCAAATTGGCTGGATCACAGAGTAAATAATGTTCAGAAAGACTAGAAAGAAAGATTAGGGCCAAGTTTTAAAGGATTTTAAATACTAAACAGAAGAATTCATATTTTATTTTACAGGTAACATTGGGGTTCTTTGAATAGGGGACTAGCATGGTCAGATCTGTGTTTAAGGAAAATCACTTTGGCAGCTTGTGTATAATGAACTGGAGCCAATTCCATAAAAACCATAAAAATGCTAAAATAAAACAAAGCTTCTTATATCAATAAGAAACAAACTAATATAAATCTGGAAAATGATTAAATTGAAAAATGCTGATACAACAAAAATTCCATAATATCAAAAAAGAATCACAATAAGTTAAGACTATGGTTGAAAGGTCCCCTAAGAAAGGTACTAAAAAGAAAGAAGCATGAGGTACAAGACTTATTGGACATACTTTGTTTGCTTTTCAGCTTCAAGGATTTGTGATTTTGTTGGTTTCTAAACTCCTTGAACTAATGACTATATCAACACATCTGAGCCATAACAGATGGCTTTCATGAGTTTCTGTGACAAAAAGAAATCATTCTCTGGCACTCAAACTTCTGGCAATGACCTTCATTGAACTTTTCTAGTTTATTTCTTACACCATTGGTTGACTAGGTCACTGGCCCTATGAGAGCCAATCATGGGGCCTATCTACAAGAAAATTACATCTACCATTATTTTCCATTCCAATGGCCCTTCCCTTCTACTGAGTAAACTCTGGATTCTCTCCTCTAAGCCATGTGTAAACTAATATCTATCTGGATACCACAGCAGTAACTACTCAGCTGCCATTAGAAAAATTCACCTACACTCACAATCCACTTTCTGTTCTCTAGAATACCTTATGATTTCATCAGGCACCCTAAGAAAAATAATCTACTAGCTCCAGGGCAGTAAACAGGGGAGTAATAGTCCTTCTGCCCCTTTTGATTTTGAGGTGTATAGAGTAAGTCTTACAAGACAGGCAATCTGCAAATGAATCTCATTATACAATCTTTTCCCAAAGATTACCTTTTCTTCCAAACTTCTGTATTTCAGTTGAAGACACCATCATCCTTCCAGTCACTCAGGTCCACAATCTTGGCATTATCTTTGACATCTGACTTCCTCAGTCCACAAATCCAATCAGTTGCTAAATCTTGTTGATTGTATCTCAATGATCAAATCTGTTGCCTTCTTTTTATAGCCACTGTTTTAGTTCAGGCACCCATTATCTCTTGCTAGAACTACAAATTGGTCTTTCTGCCAAGTCTCTTCCCTTTCCACTGTATTCTCCCTTAGCGCTGTCAATAATAATCATAAAGTCCTGGTCTAACTGTTATTCTTCTGTTCCACAAATGCCAGTGGCTACCAACTGTCTTGCAAATCAGAAGCAAACTCCCCTGTTGGCTTTTAAAGACCTTCATGGACTGCACTTATCTATCTATCTCACCATCCATCCTTCTTTCCTTCCTTCTCTTTTCTTTCTTTCTTTCCTTCCTTCTTTTCTTTCTCTTTCTTTCCCTTTCTCTTTCTCTCTCTCCTCTTTCTCTCCTTCTCTCTGTCTCTTTCTTTCTTTCTTTCTTTCTTTCTTTCTTTCTTTCTTTTTCCTTCCTTCCTTCCTTCCTTCCTTCCTTCCTTCCTTTCTTTCTTTCTTTCTTTCTTTCTTTCTTTCTTTCTTTCTTTCTTTCTTTCTTTCTTTCTTTCTTTCTTTCTTTCTTCCTTAACAATTTTGTTCGATATTACTTCCCTTTCCACACTCTACAATTCTATAAGCCTTTTCTCTATAATTAAAAAAAATATGGTACTCTATCACTCCCCTTTAGCTACCCATACCTTAAATGCACTCCTAATTTGCACCTTTACTTCATTTACCTTCCTCTTAATTAACCTTGTACATAACTTCTTAATTATTTTTAGATACTTATATATTCACACATTTCCCCTAAAAGAATGCAAATTCTTATTGAGTAAAGATTGTTTCACTCTGTAGTTGTATACTAACATCTGAAATGTAGTACTTATTTCTAAATAGTTGCTGATTAAGCAATTGCTGTAATTTATAAGAAAATAATATACCCATCATGGCTGCTTCTCAAACTTTTTTTTTCCTGATAGGTTGCATGATCTAAAAAGTTCAGAGAACACTGCTTTACCCAACAGATAGGGCCTTTACTCATTACCATTCTTTTAGAAACTATTAAAACTTGTGTTCACTTGGCACAGGCTTTGAAAATACAAGGTCACTCTCATACTGCAATGAGGCATCAGGACTTCAGTGGAAGATCTGATCCATATATATCTTAAAACAAATGAGAGAAGACATAAGTTTTATCCCCTCTTCCCCTACCTTCCAAAAAAAGTTCAGAAACAACTGGAGAAAATAAAACAATAACTCAATATAATAGGAGAAGTAAAAATAGCACTAGATACAGCAAAGTTGGGTGAAAAGATGGATTTTCTACTAAGGTCCTTTAATTCTCAATTTCTATGGTTCTAGGAATAGACAAGCATAGCAGAACCAAGAATCAATGACAAATTTTATATATATATTAGAACTAATTCATAGTCAGAGTAAAGCCCCTGTAACCAAGCAACACAATGAAATTTGGATTAACCTGTTAATTCAGGAAATGGAAAAGAGCACCAAAGTTCAAATCTAAGGACCTGAGTTCAAATCTTAATTATTATTTATTTCTAATGTGGCCTTGGCCAGGTCTTTGAAGTCTTTTGATAATTGTTTGATTGATCTTTGAAGGCCTTTGATTCTAATTAACTGAATTAATTAACTTGAAAATTATATATTTTTTCAACTTGCTGATAAGCTTCTTCAAATGCATCATGCAACTCTCCTACACAGTACAGTAATGCAGGAATAGCATAATATTCTTTGAGAGTCAGGGTCTTGTTGACATCTAGAGCCATGATGGTGAACCTATAGCACACATGCCAAGGATGGCTCACAAAGACTTCTCTGTGGGCACATGCACCATCACCCACCAGAATTAGTTACTAAAAAGGCAGAGGGACTCAGGCAGAGTTTTTCCCTTCCCCCTCTCCACCTTGCCTCCCCACTCCTCTGCCAAGCAGCCCAATAAAAGCACTTTCTCCCTCCCCTGAATAGAGTGCCTTGACCATTCCTTCCCTTTCTCCCACCCCTATTTGGAGTAAGGTAGCCAGGAGGAGTGGTATATGGTCTCTAAAGGAGGGGAAAGATATGGCACACAGTGTCTAAAAGGCTCTAAAAGGTTTGTCATCACTGCTTTAGAGAAACCAACATGAATGTTGTAAAGGATATAGTTACTAGAATTAAAGCGAAGATATCTGGGCTAGAGTTCCTACTCAGATATTAGTTGTATGACTGGGAAAGTCTAACATCTCAAAGCTCCAGTTCTCCTATAAAAAGGGAATGATAATACTTATACCCTCTATGGGCAGCTGGGTGGCTCAGTGGATTGAGAGCCAGGCCTAGAGACTGGAGGTCCTAGGTTCAAGTCTGGCCTTGGACACTTCCAGCTATGTGACCTTGGGCAAGTCACTTGACCCCTATTGCCCACCCTTACCACTCCTGGGCCAAGGACGGTCCCTAGCCCGGATGAAAAAGGAGGAGGGTTGGGCGTGGGGCTAGCAACCCCACCCTGTAAAAACTACATCTGCTAAAGAAACTGCAACCTAAAGTAGGGGCAGCTGGGCTAGCTCAGTGGATTGAGAGCCAGGCCTAGAGACGAAAGGTCCTAGGTTCAAATCCAGGCTCAGACACTTCTCAACTGGGTGACCCTGAGCGACTGTGTGACCCATTGCCTACTGGTTGTGGCCCTATGCTCCTAGAATGGAGTCCCAGGATAAAAAAAAAAGGGAAAAAATACCCTCTGCCTCATAAGAGTATAGTAGAAAAGCACTTTGCATACTTTTAAAGTCACGTATAGCTGTTTTATTTTTATTTACAATGAATTTAAGACAAATCAGAAAAAGTGTTGGTAGCACAGAGTTTCTTGTTGTTGTTCAGTCACATCTGATTCTTTATGACCCTGTGGACCATAGCATACCAACACCATCTATGAGGTTTTCATGGCAAAGATAATAGAGTATTTTCCATTTCCTTATCCAGTAGATTAAGGTAGACAGAAGTTAAGTGATTTGCCCAGGATCGTATAACTAGTAAGAGTCTGAGAATGGATTTAAATTCAGGATTCCTAAGTTCAGATCCAGTGTTCTATCCACTGAACTCCTAGCTGCTTCCTTTTTGCCCTTATTAATTTGCTTTCTTAATCATTTGCCTCTTACACAGAATTATAGAATCTCAAATTTTGAAAGGATATCAATAGTCTTCTAATCCAACTAGCATCTGAACAAGAATCTCCTCTAAATGTATTGAATTAATGGTATTCCAACCTTTGCTAGAAGATCCCTGCCCACCTTCCTCCAATGAAGGGAACACTGTATCTTCCAGGGCAATCTAATGTTTTTCCTAAAAAGTCATATTGAGAACAGATCACCATACTCCACAAAGGGTCTGATCAGGACAGAATACAGTAGAATTAGCAACTCCTGAGACTTAAGTATTATGCCTTTTTAACTGCAGCCTAAGCTCTTTAAAGAGATTTGAGGCTGTCATTTCACACTGTGATGAAATAAATAATTACTAGATAACAGTTCAACTGAAAAAGTTTTGGGGATTCTTATTGAGCTTGCTGTTCCCTGGAGTACCCAGGTTAACTGCTATTTAGAAATTGCCTATTTATCTCTACCATTTTGGATTTATGAAAGGTAGGATTTTACATTCAAACCAATCAAATTCCATCAACTAAAATGCATTTCAGCTGGCCTGTCCAGATCTTTCTGGGATCTTAACTCCCACAAGTTTTTTGCTGACAGCATTATATCATCTTCAAATGTTTCAAGCAGGCCTTCAGGAATCAGCCATTTAGTGAATCAACAAGCATTTATTGAAATTCTATTAAGTGCTTGGGGTATACACATATATCAAAGACATGAAGAAGGGACTAGCAACTAGATGAGGGATTAAGGAGGGGATAGACAAATAAGTGTGTAATGTAAAAGGTAACCCTTGCATTATGTCTTTTTTTTTTAACCCTTGTACTTTGGTGTATTGTCTCATAGGTGGAAGAGTGGTAAGGGTGGGCAATGGGGGTCAAGTGACTTGCCCAGGGTCACACAGCTGGGAAGTGGCTGAGGCCGGATTTGAACCTAGGACCTCCTGTCTCTAGGCCTGACTCTCACTCTACTGAGCTACCCAGCTGCCCTTGCATTATGTCTTAAATGAAACCAGGGATCATGAAATGAAAATGAGCAGGAAGAACTTTCTAGACATAGGAACCAACCAGTACAAAGGCAAAAAAACAGAAAATCAAGGATCGTATGTGAGAAGAAGTCCATGGCTAAGCTCTAGAATACATAGTCACTGATTTATCCAAATCATTGATAATAGTTTTTAATAATCTGTTTTAGAACTTTGCTGGGAATTTAACTCAATCTAACTAATATCAAATTTTCAAACTTTATTCTACTCCATTTAAAAAGAGGAACAATTTTTACTCTTCCACAGTCCTTCGGTATCTTTCCCATTCTTCCCCGTCTTTCAAAGATCCCTGACAATGATGTTATTTGTCATTTTCTCAGTACCCAGAAATATTGTTCATCTGGGTCCAGAGTCTGATGCTCACCAAGAAAGCTAGGTGATTTATTTATCAACATTGCCCCTTTCTCTGGGAAGAAAATGTCATTTGACTGCTCTATTATTTCTCTCGTTATTAGGACTTTCTAGGCCATAACTCTCTTGCCTGGCAGCTATGCCAATATATACATACTCTTCCCCCACTTGAATATAAGCTCTTTGAGGGCAGATATTTTCATTTTTATATAATATAAATAGAATGAGGTCGACCAGCAAGCCAAACTCTCTTCTCTCAGCTATGCCTTCCCCCTCCCCCACCATGGTCTCCTTATCTGAGATGCACTGTGCAATATTTGTTTTGATCTTTCCAGACCAAAGATAATTCTCACTTGTAGAGAAAAAAGTACCCAAAACTCCATTATCCATTTTCATCATCCCATCCACCATGAACAGTGGACCTATCCTATCTTTTATCTTCTTTCCCCTACTATGATCTTTTTTTACTTGTCTCCCCTACTATGATCTTTTTTTACTTGTCTTTAGCTTTTTTCTTCATTTTGACTTTTTGAGTTCCTGAAATATTCTTTCTCTTCTTTTTTGATGGTCAATATAATTTTTAAAGTAATGTTTTATTGATGATGTTTGTTTTTGAAGCTCACTAGTTTCGGAATATAGTTATCTTTCCTACCATTGGATTTGAACTCCATTGTAACAAAATAAAAGTTAAGGGAAAAAACCATAGATAGTGACCACATGTAAAAATATATGTGATACTTTGTTTTGGTGGTTTCCTAATTCTCTGCAAAGAAGAGAGGTATGTTTCACTAAATCTTCTGAGGAAAAAAGATTTTTCATTACAAGAGCCAGAATTAAACTTCCTTTTGTTGTTCATTTGCATCATCGTAGTTACTATTATATACATTATTCTATTATTTATATATTATTCTGATGCTCTTTATTCCATCCTACCTTGATCAATACAAATTTTTCTATCTTTATATAAATCTTAATTCTTCATATTTGTCATTTGTTACTGAACAATTTTAACATTCCATTCCATTTCAGATACTATATTTATTCAGTCATTCTCCAAACTATGGGCACCCATATTTGCAGTTTTTCCTTGCCATCAAAGTACTGCTATAAGTAGTGTAATACTCATTGGACTTTTCATTATAATTTTAACTTATTTAACATAATATATATAATATATTATATATAATACATATTATATATAATATATAATAGTAAAAATTATATATATAATAGCAAAAACAATAAGTGATGCTTAAAGACTTTTCTCAAATAACTCCAAATAATTTTCCTGAATTTTTAAACCAAGTGAGAGATCTACCAAGAGTTTATTAGTGTGTCTATCTTCCCATAACTCCTCCATTATTGACAATTTCCTTTTTTGCTCAATGTTTGCCAATTTGTTATATTGTGAAATATCAGTTTACTCTAATTTGTATTTCTCTTATTAGTTTTTGAAGTATCTTTTTTCATATTACAGAATTATCTGACCACTGATAATTTAAATTTCTTCCCTTTGAAGGCTATTTACTTGACTACTTATCTATTAGGGAAGCTAGACAGCTTGATGGATAGAGTGATGTTCCTGAAATTAGGAAGATCTTTTTTCCTGAGTTCAAATCTGGCCTCACATACTTACTAGCTTTGTAACCCTGGGCAAGTCATTTAACCAGGTTTGTCTTGGTTTCTTCATCTATAAAATGAGCTGGAAAAGGAAATGGCAAACCACTCCAGTATCTTTGCCAAGAAAATCCCAAATTGAGTTGCAAAGAGTCACACAGGACTGAAATGACTGAACAGCAACTACTGAGGGTACTAATGCTATTCCCAAAATTTTGTATTTATCCTCTAATGCTCTCTTTTGTTTCAATCTTATGTATATATTTTTCCTAAGATCTAACTAGGTTGATGAGTTCCCTGTGCATCTTCATTGGTCACTTTAGATAATACCCTTTTCCTATCCTCAAAGGAATTAGTTTTTCTTTCATTTCTGAGTGCTTTCCTTTACTCCTAGACCAACTTCTATAGAATTTTAACCTTGATATTTTACTTATCCTTTCACTACAACACTTTGAAATCTGATTTCCCAAAACATAGGGTACATATCAGATTAGAACTCTTCTTACATCTTCTTATTTCTAAGATAGAATAGCCCAGAAACTGCTTGTTCCCTGTTGTTGAGAATTATATCCAAAATACTATTTCTCCTTATTGTTTCCTCTCCTTTGAAAGGTAAAATTATCATTAAAGCAAATAAAAAATTATTATTCTGTTTTTTGTAAAAAAAAAAGATCAATCAAATGTTTAAACAATTAATATCATTGCTACAAAACTTCTCTGTGTCTATTTTGTAATCTATTTTCCAAACTTCTCTTCTATACATCTTATCTCCATGTAGGTATTCTCTTATATACCCCATGACAATGTTTTCTATTTCTGCTTCTGTTGATCATCTATCTATTCTCCACAATACTTCCTAAATTTTGTCATTGGAGTATATTTTCTTAATATATAATTCAATTATCCTGTCACCCATTCTACATATCTAGTATATTTCTTTTGAAGCCAAAAAGAAAGTTCAGGCAGAGATCTCATCCCAACAAACTTAGAGATATGTATAAAGTCAAAATTGCCTCTTTGCACTATTCTTTTTAGTTCATCTCCTTTGTCACCCATTCTTTGTGCATATGTGTATAGAATTCTCATACCAAAAATTTTATTACTGGATCTTTTCTTAAATCTCATCTCCCTGGAGCATCTGGGTAGCTAAGTGGATTGAGAGTCAGCCCTAGAGAAGGGAGATCCTAGGTTCAAGTCTGGCCTCAGACACTTCCCAGTCATGTGACCCTGGGCAAGTCACTTGACCCCCCCCCCCCATTGCCTAGCCCTTACCACTGTTCTGCCTTGGAGCCAATACACAGTATTGATTCCAAGTTGGAAGGGAAAGGTTTATTTTTTTTAAATCTCATCTCCAGTGACCTTCAGGATTTCTCTACTACTATGTTTCTTCCGATATTGTTGTTATGGTATCTAACATGATAAATAATTAGATAGTCCCTCTCTCCTTGCTTGTGCTTTCCTTTTCAATTTAAAAACATTCTAATTAGCTTTGTAAAATTCCAGGCAAATAAAATTTCAATAAACTTTGTTAGGTCCATTCAATGCCTGGCCAGGAGACTGTCACTCCCATGTTGTTGTTTTTCAAGAAAAAGAGGGGAGATGGATAATTCCAAAGGATTTTAGATTTTAGTTTATAGACTTGAAGAATGCTAGAGCTAGAAAAGACATTTGGGGTTCTCTGACTTAATCCCTTCATTTTATAGAGAAAAAGCTGAGGTCAAAGAAGCATTTATTTGGTTCTAGTTGAATCTGTATCATTTGTATTAGGTAATAAATTTCTATTGATCATACGGAATAGTTGTTTTTCTTTTTGTCACTTTTCTAAATCACTAAGAATGAAACTTTTCCTGAAACTTGTGAACTATTGTGGTACCCCTTCATCAAAGATAAACAAAACAGCTGTATAATTACCTTCTGAGACATGAATCATCTTGGCCCGGAGTTCACAGACCTGTTTGGCTCTATAAAAGATTCACAAGGTCGAAGTGCAAACAAGCATTATCTACTGTTGGCACCCTGTCTGATAGGCTTTCCAGGCCAGCTTTAAGGAGATGAAGATACTACAGGCATCTGGCCTTTATTTTCTCCTGGTCACAACTCTGAAATTGTCAGCTATTGCCTCAGCTTTATTTGCATCCCCTGCCAGGTCAACAAGAAGGGACTATTATATTGCACAGGTTAGTAAAACTCTGAACATTTTTTAACTGTAAAATTAGAGGGAGTAGAAGACAAAATAAATGGAAATCTACATTCATTGTTCATAACTGCTAGACTATTTGGAGCAGCTCTTCTTGAAATTATAGACCCTATTCTGTGATTTTTTTCCCAAGGGTTGAAATTCAGGGCGTTGCAAGCAGTAGATATTCTATGAATAGCTGTCAAATGAATAATTGAATGAATTAGTCAATGTTTTGTAGCTAGTACCAGCCTTCCATAAGATTGCAAAGTAGGTAAAAATTTTTTCTACAATGCATGGCCACCTTCCTTTCACTTTCTTTCAGTGACATTCAGTGCCCTCTGTCATGTACCCTCCCCTTATCTTCACTGCCTTCAGACTTCTTTGTATTTTCCCTTCTAATAAAAGATGCTCTCAATTGGAAACCATATACACAATTTTGCTCAGCATTAAATGCCTTCCACAATTTATCCCCAACCTATCTTTCTGGCATTATTTCCCAATATTTTACTTACCCTTCAGTCTAGGAAAAGAGGATGGTTTTGGTTATTCCTTAAATGTACTCTCCATCTTTGTTCATGATTTCCCTCTATATGGAATGCCTTTCCCCATAGTTCTGAGGGTCCAACTTCTTCCTTTTCTTCAAGGAATAGTCACATATCACCTTCAATAAATTATCATTAATTCTGCAAGGTAGAAGCAATTCTCCCTCCTCTGAATTCCTCTACCACTACATTCCCCTCTTATTGCACTTCTAAATTTTATCTTTAATTATAGCTATAAACGTACCACTTTATGTCTCCTACTAGCAGGTGAGCTTCAAGAATACAACTACATCTTATTCATTTCTGCATCTCAGGACCTCATGCAATATTGTGCAAGTAGAAGGTGTTCTATAAACATTAAACAATAAGTAATGGTAATATTAAGATTGCTGATGGGGTTTCAACTACTACATCTTAGAATATTTACTCAAATTCTCATTCTTCCTGACATCTCTTCAACTTTTAATACTTTCAATCCTAACCCTCCCTTCCTCCTAGGGCAGTGATGGGCAAACTACAGCCTTCGGGCCAGATGTGGTCCCCTGAAATATTCTATCCTGCCTAGTGACATTATTCCTAATCTGATGAATATAATGAGTAGGATACAATACAATGGAACTTTGAAAGAGTTGCCTTAGAAACAGACTGACAGATGAGCATTTCCTTTCCTTTGGCCCCCTCTTTAAAAAGTTTGCCCATCACTGTCCTAGGATATTTCTTCTCTTCACCTGGATGACACTTCTCCAGGTGTATCTGTCTGATAACTCCTTTTCAGTCTCTTGATAGTATCATTATCCAAGATTTGCCACCTTAGCTTCAATAGACCCATAATTTTGTCCTGGGTGCTCTTCTCTCTTTACAAACTCTCTTTTGGAAATCTCATCAGTGGCCACAGTTTCTGGTATCCTCTCTATACAAATGACTCTCAAATCTACATATCCAATTCTGATTTCTCTCCTGAGCTACAATCACTCACCATTAAATATATGTCCCACCTGTCCTATCAGCATCTCAAATTCAGTATGTCTAAACCAATTCATTATCTTCCCACCTAAATCTATCCTTCCTCCAAACTTCTCTATTTCTGTTCATGAAATTGCCATCCTATAAGTATCAGGGTTCATAAATTCCAAGTCATCTTTGACTCTTTTCCGTCTCTAATCTCAACTCCAGATCCAGTCAGTTGCAAAGGCTCAATTATCACACCTCCATATATCTTATATCTCTTATGTACCTTAGTTCATGTTCTTAACATGCCTCCCATATGCTATTATAATGCTCTCCTAATTGATCTCCTAGTTATCAGCTTCCTTCTTTCCAATTCATTCTTCACAATCTACCAATGTTTTTTTCCTTCAAGTTTATGTCACTTAAAGCCCCAAAACATACACCCAAATAAGCAAGTGATAAATCATATTTTCATCTGCATTTCTACTCCAACAATTCTTTCTCTAGAGGTGGGTAGCATTCTTTTTCATAAGACCCTCAGAATTGTCCTGAATCATTGTATTGCTGTTAGTAGCAAAGTCTATCATATTTGATCATTCCACAACATTGCTGTTATTGTGTACAATGCTCTACTGGTCCTGTTTATTTCACTCTGCATCAGTTCATGTAGGTCTTCCCAGATCTTTCTGAAATCATCCTAGTCATCATTCCTTATAGCACAATAGTATTCCATCACCATCATACATACTATTTGTTCAGCCATTCCCCAATTGAGGTACATCCCTTTAGTTTCCAATTCTATGCCACCACAAAAAAGAGCAGCTATAAAGATTTTTGTACAAACAGGTCCTTTCCCATTTTTATCTCTTTGGGATATTAACCCAGAAGTGGTGTTAAACCACCTGTCCAATTTAAATGAAAGTAGCTACCAGCTTTGTCTGTATGTCCAAGAAGTGGCAGAGCATCTTGAATGTAGGACATTTTTAATAAATGCCTGCCAATTATTGAAATTATAGTGAATTACAACAAAATAATAGCAATACTTCATGTTTATAAAGAACTTTCAACTTTTTCCAAAGGATAAGAGCTGACTGTGGCCATGCCTACAATCTATCTCCTCAGAAGATAATGCTGCTAACATTTTTAGAAGGTACCACATTCTGATTACCAGAAGTCTCTCTATTCTGAATACAGCTACCTCCATACAATTACTAATTTATATCTATCACCTGTTATCCAAGAGAACATCTTTTCCTTGAAGATGATAGAGCGTCTAGCTTTCTCATGGAAAAGAAAGTATAAGAAAAGATAGAACTACCATTCAGGATAGTATGCAGAAACTTTTCTAACACTAACTACATGACTATGGTCAAGTCACTTAATTTCATTTCTTCACCATAAATTGTGGAAACTAAACCAGGTATCCACCAAGGTTCCTTCTAGCTAAAAGTGTGCTTATAAAAATGTGTAACAAACTGAAAAATGTATACATACAACATACCTTTGAGTTTTATGTGCATTATTAACATTTTCTTCATCACTTTATTAACTATAGACAATCAACACAATAATAAAGTAAGCCCTGATTTGTAGCATGTTCTAATTTCCAAAATGTAAATTCTTACAATGAAAATTTACAATCTCACCTCTCTTGGTGGTTTGACTCACCTCCATCATATTTCTGCACCCTACTCTAGCTCTACAAACATAGAGAAGCAAAGCTGATAACTTTTATTTTGATTCTGTTTTATTTGTCATGGGAAATGATCTTTGGACTAGAAAGAATAGAATAAAAAATTACTAAAATGGAGGTAAAACCCAGGACAAAAGTAGAGATACACAGAGTACTTCCTTGCCTTTCATCACCAAGCTGAGATGAACGATAGTCCAGCATCATCTTGAGAGGCAGATGTCAATGCTGGTCATCTGTGATTTTCCTTTGAAACATCATGGAGGTGCAGAGACTAGTCATGAATTCAGAAGGCAGAGGAGAAAATATGCTTCTCACATCTTAGCAGGAAAGTTATTAAACAAAAGTAAGAATGAGACACTTTTTCTGATATGGCCCATGTTTTAATTTGTTTTGCTTGACTATGTCTATTTATTAGAAAGGTAGAGTGGCATCCAGACAGAAAACTAGCCTATGTAACAGAAAAAAAAAGAGAAAAACAGGGTACATGTCCCACCACTAATACATACAAGCTCTGTTAGTCAAGGAAAGTCACCCTTTAACCTCTCCCTGTCCCAGGCTGCTGTAGAGAAAAAAATAACTTCCATTGGTCAGGGGAATGTTCTCTTTTGGGAGTTCCCCAAACCAGTGGAATCTTATCTACCTACCTACACACACACACACACACACACACACACACACACACACACACATACACATATATGTTACAAACACAGACTTCTGTTTTGAGAGTGATGAGGGAAATATTTAGTGGAAAGTGACAGAGATTTTTAAAAGAAGTATCAATAAAACCTTTTTTGAAAACACAAAGGGGAAAAGGCAGCTAGGTAAATAGAAAGCCAGGCTTGGTGATGGAAGATTATGAGTTTAAATTTAGCCTCAGACACTTCCTAGCTACGTAACCCTGGTCAAGTCACTTAACCCCCATTGCCTAGTCCTTATCATTCTTCTGCCTTAGCACAAAACCATAGTATTGATTCTATGACAGAAGATAAGGGTTAAAAAAAAGGGAAAATACACAGGAGAAAATAAAAAGTTCACAAAGAGACATAAACTGGACTCTTGTGTTATTGCCTTATTAAATTTAATATTAACCTTTGAAAACAAACTGTAACAAAAGTTAATGGTTTCATGTAAAATAAATTGGAATTTATGTGTTTTTTAAAAAAGGAAACTTGAAATTTTTTTAAAATTTTAATTTAAAAATAATTTTTTAAAAAATCATATGGTGCTGCAGGATTGGAGAAAGACAAACACTGTTCAAGATTTCAGAAGAATAAAAAGAAAATAGACTACAGTCTAAAGACCAGTATTGGATTGCCTTTAATTCCTTGAAAAATTCTGGAATGTATTATAAGAGGAATAGTTTATAAATGACTAGCAAAGGAAATGGCCCTGTCAGATTAACCAAACTTCTTTTTCTGATAGAGTTACTTGGATGGTAGATCTGGGAAGGACCATAAAGTAGTCATTCATAGTACTGTGTTTATTGAGAAGGTATTTATAGTGGACTAACCTAGGGATCTATTTTTGGTTCTTTGTTATTTTACATGTTTATGAATGACTTGGATAAAGGTAAATTAAGATGGCACATATTTCAAATTTGTGGATGACACAAATCTGGGAAGGACATCTAACACAATGTGGGTGACAAATTCAGAATAATGATAACTGCTAATAGTTATATAGCACTTTACAAATAATATTTCATTTGACTCTCTCAAGAACCCAAAGTGGTTGGTACTATTATTTTTTAAAATTTTTTTATTTTTTAGAATATTTTTCCATGGTTACGTGATTCATGTTCTTTCCCTCCCCCCCAAAATCTCCACCCACCCTCCCCATAGCTGACACACAATTCCCCTGGGTTTTATAGGTATCATTGATCAAGATCTATTTCCATATGGTTGGTACTATTATTATCTCCATTTTATATTCGAAGAAAGCAAATGAGTTGCCCCGGGTCACACACATGATTAGTTAGAATCTGAGGCTGGAGAGCTAACTAGGTGGTACAAAGGATAGAGTGCAGAGAGGGCTTTAGTCAGGAAGACCCACCTTCCTGAGTTGAAATCTGGTCTCAGTCTCTTAGTTATGTAACACTGGTCAAGTCATTTACTCCTGTTTGCCTCAGTTTTCTCACCTGTAAAATGAGTTGGAGGAGGAAATAGCAAACCACTCCAGTATCTCTGCCAAGAAAACTCCAAATAGGGGCACTAAAAGTTGGAAGTGACTGAAGATGACTAAATAATAACAAAATTCCTGACTCGAGGAATTCTAACCACTGTATCACCTAGCTAACGTACAAAAAAAGAAATCAAAAAGATTTTATTAGAAGATTTAGTCGAATACAAAATGAAATTTAATGGAGATAAATGCAGTCTCATGACTATATTCACAAAATCAATTTTGGAAGTATGAGATTGGAGAGGTAATGAAAGTCTTTCATGGATTTCAAGGGTTATCAAGCAGAAGAGTGATTAGATTTGTTCTGCATGGCCCCAGAGAGGCAAACCAGGAACAATTGGTGGAAGTTATGGGAAGGTTGATTTAGACTTAATGTTGGAAAAACTTTCCAGCAAATCTACTCAACAATGGAATAAACTGGGGGGAGATAGGTAGCTCAGTGGTTTGAGAGGCAGAACTAGAGATAAGAGGTTCTGGATTCTAATGTAGCCTCAGACACTTCCTAGTTGTATGACCCTGAGCAAGTCACTTAACCCCCATTTCCTAGCCCTTACTGCTCTTCCATGTTGGAACTAATACATATTATTGGTTTTAAGAAGAAAGTTAGGTTTTTTTAAAAAATGGAATATGCTGCTTAGGGCAGTAGCATTTTCCCCCTTGCTTGAGAACTTCAAGTAAAGCCTAGATGACCACCTAGAAACAGCTAGATGATGCAGTGGATAGAATGCTGGACTCGGAGCCAGGAGGACTTAAGTTCAAATTTGGCCTCAAACCAGCTGTGCAACATTGAGCAAATTGTTTAACCTCTGACTTTCTTAATTTCCTCATCTATAGGATGGAGATAATAATAGCACTTTCTTCTAGGGCTGTTATAAGCATCAAATGAGATAATATTTATGAAGTGTAACTTAGCACAGTACCTGGCACATGGAAAGCATTTAATAAATGTTTCCTTTCTTTTCTTTGTTTGTCGGGGATATCCGAGGAAGAATTTTTATTCCTATTCAGATTGCTCCCAACTCTAAGGTTTTGTGATTCTTTGAATTTTAGCAAAACATCTAAAGTATATCCTTATATTCTGAAAGATCCAACACAGTTCCCCACATGCTGTAACTTAGTTCAATGTCTCAGGCATAATAGAAGATATCCAATATAATATTTTTAGACATAGATTATAGTAGTAGCAATAGAGCTTTGAGGTTGGAATCATCAAAAACAATTTCAAATCTGGTCTCTGATTTTTACTAGCTGTCAGATCCTGCAGGGACAGGGCATTTAAACATAGTTGCCTAGGACTCATTTACTAAAATGAAAATGACTTACAGTCTACACTGGGAAAAGGAATTCCCCTGGGGGAAATCCACAATTTAAAAAGTATGAGAAATCACATATCCTTTGTAAGGTAATATCAACCATTTGGGTAGGTTTAAAAAAATTAAACCCCTTAATGTTCCTTGGCCCACATGGGCTATGTCTCTCCCCAGTTATCTTTTTAATTTTTAATTAATTTAATTTTAATTTATTTATTTATTATTTTTATTCAGGCCCTCTCTCCCCTCCCCACACCATAGGAGGTATAATTCAAACAAAATATAAAGATTATGTCTTTCATGTTTCTACTTTTCAGTTTATTCTCTAGTGATGCAAATATTAAATCCGTAACTATATATTAGATTATTTTCATTCTATTCATTTCACTCTTCATTATCTGATGTCTCTCAAATGATCTTGTAATTCCGTAGCTAGAAAGAGAGAGAACAAGTATTTGATTTAATCATAGATTTCTTTTGGTGGAAGAAAGACCTTGGGCACCACAGGTCCAACCACCATATTTTATAGATATGGAGAAATTGATCTCCAGAGCAGAAATGATTTAACTCAAAGTCATACAGTAGAAGAATTAGAATTTGAACTCAATCCACAAACTATAATTTCAAGGTTCTTTTCACTATTCGACATTTTTAAATAAGAACAATGGAGAGTTCTGTACAAACAGTGATTACTTCTTTCCTCAAAATAGAGCAATAATCTTTCAAATAACTGGTAATTCTGAGTTATATAGTAATATTTAGATTAATCTCAGAGTGCAATAAAGGAAAAGAACTTGACTCTGGTATCAGAAGACATTGATTCAAATTCCAACTCTGTAATTTTCTACATGTATCCCCTTGAATAATTCCCTTAGCCCCATGGACCTTCCTCAACTAAAATGAGGTAACTAAATGTGTTTACCACCAAGGTTATTTCTAGATCTAAAGCTATGATCCCACATATGAATATATTGTACTTGTAATAATTATAGTAAGTAATAGGCTCATAAGATTTCCCAGAAATGCCAGGTGGATCACTTAGTATACCTGATTTGATGAATGTCTTCATCGGGAAATTTGTCTTACTCAATACCTTTTATATTAAATAAGAGGCCTAAATTTAACATTTTCCACTCTAAAAAAGCTATTTTTTTCTTCTTTACATCCATAATGTAGGCATTTCCTCCAGATGAACTTCCAACCCACCTATAAGAATTTTTCATGTTTTCTCATAAGTTCACTACAAAGGGCCCAGCTCAACATGCTGGAGAACATCTTCCCATTTTCTTGCTCTCTTGATGATACCAGTGGGACACAAGAGTTGTCTGTAGGTTTTCCTCCCCTCTGACCACATAACCAGCCTGTCTGTGGGTCTTCTTGTATGAATGAGTATTTTTTATTCATTCATTTCTTTGATGGCATCCTTTGTACCACATATCCTTTATCATTCCCTTTTTTCAATGTGTTCCAGTGACTCATACTCATGACAACTTTTTCTGTTGCCTTTTGTGTGATATCCATTTTCAAGTCTTCAGAGAATTCCACTGTTGTTAGAAAGGCTCTTCTTTTCAGTAAGACTGAATAGGTATCTTCTTTTTGTAAATTAAAAAAATGTTATCTGGTGCTTTAGTTCAATGGAAAGAACACTTGGCTTGGGATCTCAAAATCTGGTTTTGATTATCTGAACTATACTTATAGGGTGAGTAACCTTGATTGGACAAGTCATTTATCCTCACTGAAATTTATCTATTAATGGACAAAATAATTCTGTATTATCATATGGGGCCATGAGGACCAAATGAGAGAAGACACATGAAAGCACTTTACAAATCATAAAATCCTATACAAATATAAGCTATAAATATTAATGGCAAATAAAAAGACAAGAGCAAAATGTTTCTCTATGCGTTATTTCTCAGAAGAGGGGCATGCCATAGTGGGCAGAGTGGTAGACTTAATTGGAATCTGGTAGATAGGCTCAAACCCTGCCTCTGACACTAGCTGCAGTTGCCTCATCTTGAATTTTTTTTAATTGTTCAGTCAGTTCAGACATACCCAACTCTTTATGATCCCATTTGGGGTATTCTTGGCAAAAATACTGGAGCAGTTTATCATTTCCTTCTCCAGGTCATTTTACAGATGAGGAACAGAGGCAAATAGGATTAAGTGACTTCCCTAAAGTAACACAGCTAGTAAGCATCTGAGAACAGGTTTGAATTCAAGTAGACTCATCTTCCTGATTCCAGGCACAACACTACCCACTGCACTACCTAGCTGCTGTATTGTAAAATATCTTTAAGAGTTATAGCGGTGTCACAAAATGTATGAAAAGATTTACAAACATATAAATCAAATACCTACTGTGGCTAGGAACTGAGCTAAGCACTGGGGGTACACAGAAAGACAAAAATAGCCCCTATTCTCAAGTACGATGTTATAGTGTAATGGTTAGAGCTCCAAAAGTCAATTGGTATTTCACTAAAAATGACTTCTGGCCTCAAATTACTTTTTAAATTTTCATAAAATATTTGTCATAAATATTCATATCAAAGAGTTGCCTATCTCTTCCTTACAGGCATACCTTGACAGATATTACACAAAGAAGGGAGGACACCAGATTGGGGAGATGGTTGTAAAAGGTCGCAACACCATGGAAAGAAAAATTAGAGAAATGCAGGCATTCTTTGGCCTCCGGGTCACTGGGAAGTTGGATTATTCTACCATGAAGGTGATAAAGAGGCCTCGATGTGGTGTTCCAGATATTGCAAATTATCGTCTATTCCCAGGTGAACCCAAGTGGAAAAAAAACATTTTGACATACAGGTAATACGAAAGAATTTTTCAAGAATCAGAACACCATATGTTTTTTTGATGGGTCTACCAATCTGAGGCATGAGCAGGCCAAACAATGGTACACAAGAGCTTGGGATGGGATGGCCATCTTTAAATATCATGAAATCATAGACAACAAACTAGAATGGGCCTTAGAAGTCATCTGGTCCACCCCCATCATTGTACACATAAGGAAACAGGTTCCAAGGTTAGTCACTTGATAATGGTAATATGCTTAAGAAACATTCAAGCCCAGAATCCAATCTCAAGTCCTCTGATTCCCAATCCTGTGCTATTTCTTCTACACCACTTCAACTCTCATCTAAAACAATCTGGATCTAGCAGGTTATGTTCTCAGAATGATTGTGAAATTAAGCCATTTTGGACACACCAGATAATATAGCCAGATAGTATCAACTCATAAATGTGGGAAAGGAATCTTTAAATCAAATGATTAAATGATGGTCCCAGCCATTTACTTTGTGGTCACAAAGGGTTTGAGGATATGATCAAACTTACCTATTCTGGACATCCCTGGACAAGCACAGGGAGACGATGACTAACCAAGGTATTTTTCTAGGAAGTTAGTAAAGAGCTATGATTGTACACCGAGGAGATGGGGCTCTGAAAATAGTTGATGGGTTCCACTGAATAAAATTTTAGTCAGTTTTATGGTGGAAAAGGAACAGATTGAGATCCAGAAGGCAGAGAAGGGAATAAGCATTTACTAATTAACTATTTTGAACAAGAACCATATTAAGCTTTTTATAATCTCATTTGATCCTCAAAAGAAACCTGAGAAGTAGGTAGTTTTATCACCATTCTTTTACATATGAGAAGACTGGGGTTTAGTGACTTGTCTGGGATCACACATTCGATCCCTACCTAAGGTTGGATTTGAATTCAGTTATTCCTGACTCCAAGTCCAGCACTCTATCCACTGCCTCAATGAGTAGGAGTTCCAAAAAATAAACATATTTATATGGTAAACCTCTTTGAGATTATGAGTTTCCCCTGCCTCAAGGTCTTCATGGAAGGGCTGGGTGGCCCCACTGAGAAATATTTCATATAGAATTTTCTTCAGGTTGGGTTACATGGCTGCTGGAGAAACTTATTAAGGGCAAGAAATGTAGATTATTGTACAATAGTTGGAGGTAAAATAAGGATTATTTATAGGAGTCTTTGAAGCCTTTTGCATATTGTTTTCTTATAATTAGCTTAGAATAAGGCCTAGAGTTTCCATAACTATAAATGTACTGCAAATAGGCCACAAAAAAATTGGAACAAATAAAAAATGAAAAATCTTTTGATTTTCAAAGGTATGAAGTGATTCTTCACAGCTCAGGGACAAGAGTAATGCCCCAATAGATTTAAGCAGTCCCCTCCCCACACCATATAAGTGCCTTGAGACAAAGGACTGTCCACTTTATTAAATAATTAATTTAATTATTTATTTAGTGCCATAATGTTTCCTGAATTTAACTAAGCTCAGGATATTTCTCTAGCCTGTCCCTGCTAGATCTTATAGAATCACAGAATTTGAGAGTGGAAGGAATCCCTTTGGTCATTTGTCTAATCCAGACACGAAAGAAATTCTTACTATAATGTGTGAAAAAGAACTGAATACTTTCAAAAAGGAAAGAACCGACCTAGCACCTCTTGAGGAGACCCATTCCACTTTTGTACAGGTGTGATTTTATCTGAAGTTAACTTTCCCAGGAAAAGAGCCAAGACATTTTTGGGCTTAATACTTTCAGAAAATCAATCTACTTCGTGGAGCTGTTATAAGGATCAAATGAGATAATATTTAATCAGGCACTTAGACAAGTGCCTGGCCTATAGTAGATGCTGTGTAACTGTTTCTTCTCCACTCATGCCCCCACTCTAACATGGATGATGGACAGGAGTGGGAAAAGACATGAAGAAGGGAGACCAACCAGTAATATTGCTGTAATTTAGGCAAAGGGTAATGAGGACCTGAACTAGGATGATGGCATTGTTCAAGGAGAGGAGCTAGAGGGACTAGACCATAGAATGTGTCAAAGGGGACATGTTTAATAATCCTGAAAAGGTATATTGTATCAATATTGTGACAGGGCTTAAATGCCAATAGAGTGACTTGTATTTGATTGTAGAGACTGTAGCAAGCTGATGGAGTTCATTAAGAAGGGAAGTAACCTGATCAGAATAAAACTTTAGGAATATCACTTTGGAAATTGTGTGGAAGATTGATTGGAGAAGAAACAGAACCCAGATAGCAAGACCAGTTGGGAGACTATTGGAAATAGTCTAGAACATTGTTTTTCTACTTTTCATTAAGAAAGAGGATTGGAATATTAATTTTAAAAACACTTAAGAAGTGATGACAACTTTGGTGGTTATATGATGGGAAAGGTTAGGTATGTAGATGCTATGGAGGAATAATAATAACAATTACAACTCACACTACACAATTATCCCAATAGATGCAAAAAAAGTTTTTGGACAAACTATTCCACTCATTTATGCAAAAATCTTTACAAATCACAGATATAGAAAAAATTTTTCACATCACAAAAAGCATCTAAAGCCAAAAGCAGGCATCACATAGAATGGAGAGAAACTAGAATCTTTTCCAATAAATGCAGGAGTTAAGCAAAGATGCCTACTCTCCTTCCTATTATTCAATATAGTTCTAGAAATGCCAGAAATAGCCATTAGGCATGAAGAGAGGCAAAAAGGAGATAAAATTATGCATATTTGCTGGTAACAAAGAATTTTATTTAGTCTAAAAAAGAAACCCTCAGAAATCAATAGCATTTCCATATAATAACAAAATCAAAGAGATGACAAAAGAAGGGTGAATCCTACTCAAAATAATGATATGCACAAAAGAGTATGTGAGTAGAGGCAGCTGGGTAGCTCAGTGGATTGAGAGCCAGGCCTAGAGGTGTGAGGTCCTAGGTTCAAATATGGCCTCAGACACTTCCCAGCTGTGGGACCCTGGGCAAGTCACTTAACTCCCATTGCCTAAACCTTATCACTGTTCTGCCTTGGAGCCAATACAGAAGGTAAAGGTTTAAAAGAAAGAAAGAAAGAAAGAAAGAAAGAAAGAAAGAAAGAAAGAAAGAAAGAAAGAAAGAAAGAAAGAGTATATGAGCAATCTGCTGAGCCAAACAAAACACTTGTATAGATTCAGTTACAAAGTTGTTTTTTTTAAAGAAATAAAGAAGCTAATAAGCTGGAGAATATTCAGTGCTCAAAGCTGGGCCACACCAAAAAAATAAAAATACTACTAGTGTTCATTTATAATTTTAGTTTTACACTCATCAAATGACTTAAAGAGATACTCTACAGAACTTGATAAAATAATGGATCTAGAATATTAAGGAAAATAATGGGGGGGGGCGTTAAAGGGAAAATAGCATTTCTAGAATTTGAACTGTATAATAAAGCAGCAATCATCAGAAGCATTTGGTACTGATTGAAAATTAGAGAAATGGATCAATGGAACAGATTGGACAAGAAAGAATCATAAATAATAGAATTCAACAATTCAACATTCATTAAACCAGAAAACATCAATTACTTACAAAAAAAATTCCCCATTTGATAAAAAAATTTTGGAAAAATTGGAAAACATCCTGGCAAGAATTAGGTTTCAACCAATCTCTTACAGAATATTCAACAATAAATTCAAATTAAATACTTGACTTTAATAAACTATTAAAGATTATATCCTTAAAAATGGAGAAGCAGATCATATGCCTCTCACAAACATGAAAAGGAGATGCATTCTTAATGAGACAAGAAATAGAGGAAATTATAAAAGATAAAATATATAACTTTGATTATGTGAAACAAAAGCTTCTGCATAAATAAAATTCGTGTATCTAGGATACGAAGTAAAACAGTCAAAGAGGGAAAATATATTTGTATTAAATTTCTCACATAACAGTTTTATATCTAAGATATGTAAACAACTAATAGATAGATATGACTATGTATTTATAGCATACACATATGTGCATATCTTTACGTAATATATACAAAAATCAAAACCATTCCTCATAGATGAGTGGCCAAACATTCAAGTTCAAACGGTGTGCAAAAAATTAAAAACTGGGCAGCTGTGTAGCTCAGTGGATTGAGAGTCAGGCCTAGAGATGGGAGGTCCTAGGTTCAAATCTGACCTCAGACATTTCCCAGCTGTGTGACCATGGGCAAGTCACTTGACCTCCATTGCCCACCCTTACCACTCTTCCACCTAAGAGCTAATACACAGAAGTTAAGGGTTAAAAAAATTAAAAACTATTAATATCCATATGGGAAAAAATGGTGCAAATCACTAATAGTTAAATGCAAATAAAAACCACCCTAAGGTTTCACTTCATACTCAGGAAAATGGCAATGATAAAAAATGGGAATAATATATGTGAATACATGTAGGAGAATAGCAAATCATTAAAGGGTTGGTAAAATTGTGAATCAAAATAATTTGGAATTATGACAACAATAAAAATTATTTTTAGCAGTCCTTCAATTCTGATTTCTGAAGTCTCATTACTCTTTTCTCTATCTACTTCTGTTGTTGTTCAGTCATTTCAGTTATGACCAACTCTTTGTGTCCCCATTTGGGATTTTCTTGGCAAAGATATTGGAATGATTTGCCATTTCCACCTCTAGCTTATTTTACAGTTGAGAAAACTGAGGCAAATAGAATTAAGTGACTTGCCCAGAGTCACACAGCTAGTAAGTGCCCAAGGTCATATTTGAACCTACAAAAATGAGTCTTCCTTACTTTAGGTCCAGTACTCTATCCACTACACCATCCACTATCTACTAATGTTCCTTAAAAATTTTCCTTAGCTCTACATAACTCTCCTTATGAGTATCATTACCTGGGCTATCTTCTGTTGATCTACATCAAAATCCCCTTCATCTTGGACTCTTGTCAGAGTTAAACAGTCCACATAAGTATGTTAACAGTGGTTGGCTCTGGTTTTCATTTTTCCTCATTTAAAAATAAAAGAGTTGGCGTAAGTTCCCTTCCATCTCTAAATCCTGTGATTTTAAGCCCACATTGGTTTTCACTGGATTATTTAGTTGAAGTCTTCCATTTCCTAATCTCTTTGTTTGAGGATGGTCATCCATTTAGTATACAATTACTTCTTTCCTTCATTTCCAAGAAAATGTGTGTGTGTTCATATTCATCAAATTAGGGAACAATATTTTTAAGCCCTACATTTTTCTCAACTTTCATTTCAGTTCTCCACTGTCATCTGATTGTTTTCTAGAGTATTTTATTTAATTTTTAAAAATTGATTGCTTTCTAAAACTAAAGCCTGGACAAGTAATTTTTTTAAAAACTATGATACTCAGTTTCTTCATTTAGAACAATTCACAAAATAGAAAACATTTTCTTTTCATTTGTACAGAGTCTCAAAGTACACATCTTCAATGACCCATGCGGAAGTTGACAAAGCAGTAGACATGGCCTTACAGGCGTGGAGTAATGCTGTCCCTCTGAATTTTGTCAGACAAAACACAGGAGAAGCAGATATCATGATTTCTTTTGAAATTGGAGGTAATGTATCCTTTTTATGCTCAGCCCATAGACACCCCAATAGTGCTATAGTGGTTAGTCTTTGTACGGCTTTGGTTGCAATCAAACAGTTCAATATTCTCATAAATGAGTTTGATACACAAGGGCCCAGATTATATAGCAAAGTTACCATATTGTAGTCTTTCACTAGTTGGGCCAGAAGTTACAGCTGAAACAGTTCTCAGAAAATTTTGGACTGATGGAGGATAAATAATTTGTTTCTCATTTTAATACTTATTCTTTACCTGTATATCTGATTAATACCTATTAATTTATTATCAATAATAATTGTTATAATTTATTATAATTAGTTATAATAACCTATTATTTAATACCTATTAATATCTATTCAATTTTATTCTCTCCTTTACATAGAAACCACATTACTTGAATTTCTACCTCCTTTTTCATTCCTGACTTTCTTTCCCACTACCTCTCTTGCTCCCACTCTCTTGTCGACTTGGCTGGGTGGTCTCCAGTATTTTCATTTTTATGATGGAGGAAAGCTATTCCTAGGGTACTCTAATGGTATGATGTCCTTAGGCCATCTACACTGGCACACAGGCAAACAAGAACAAACAACATCATGCTAACTAAAGCTCAAGAAAGAGCTGAAACTCAAACACTTGTACTGATTCCTTGAGGCTCATCATCACTACCACCATCATCATCAAGGCCAGAACTTCCCACTTCCCTTCCATATATGCCCCTCAATAAATCCTTTTATGAACTTCTTTTGCCTATTAGATTGTTCTCAATGCCATTTTAAATTAACTCTATAAAATGTAAATAAAAATAAGCAAAACTTCTTTTGCCTGTTAGATTGTTCTCAATGCCCATTTTACATTAACTCTACAAAATATAAATATAAATAAATAATATAATTAAATATAAAATTAAAATATAAATAATATAAAGAAAAAAAACTCTAAAAAATTAACTGGATAAAATTGTTGAGGGTAGGGAGAAGTAGGCAGAACAACAGAGGGAGAGTCACAAACAGCTGGAGAAATCAGAATAGGCTGATATAGAAGGTGGCATTTCAGCTTTGAAGAAAACTAAGGAGTCTAAGAAAGAGAGGTAGAAACTGATGTAGTCTAAAACTACTAAAATTGGCCACAGATATTGGTTTAACTCGCAGTGGGTGCCATCAAGAATGCATTGTCCATCCTGATGCCTCTTGCTTCCCTTAGAGCACTAAAGAAGCTTTCCCTGGCAGAAAAGACAGAGAGAATGAAGTCTATCAGATCCTCTAGTAACATAATCTGACTCTCCTTTTCTACTGAAATATAATCTACTGTCTTTTCTACTGAAATACAAACTATACATGACAATTCTATTTTATCAGGTTTTGTGTCCGTGGTTTGGGGGAACCATGTTTAATTGAAATCAAGGAATGTCAGACTAAATGTTTGTTGGTGTGTTTCTCCTCTTTGGTAGATCATGGGGATTCATACCCATTCGATGGTCCTCGAGGGACTCTGGCCCATGCATTTGCCCCTGGAGAAGGCCTGGGAGGAGACACACATTTCGACAATGCTGAGAAGTGGACTATGGGAACGAATGGTATATATGCACAATTCACCATAACCTGGAAAATATTGTACCTTCTCCTGGGCCTCCAACATGAAACCCTGTGGCTCAACGGTCCAAGCCAGCCTTTAACTAGGGGGCCAGGCTAAGGAAAACAAGTAAGCCAAAAATCACAAAGGTCATTAAACCCCATAAGGGGAAAGCTCTGCCTTCCACTGTGCTGCTGAATCCTTGTTTGGTCTGTTTCACTTCAGCATAATCCACATATTCTATTAGAAAGAAGCAGCAACAAGGTCTCTTCTATCACTGTCATCTGCAAGCAATCAACTCAAATCAACAAACATTTATTCAATGCCTACTGTGTGCAAGGAAGGCAGTGTGGAGTAATGGATAGAGAACAGGCCTCAGAGTCAGGAAGAAAGACCTTCATTCAAGCTCCACTTCTATCATCTGCTGGTTGTGTCATGCTGGGCAAGTCATTGAAGGGCCCAGTGCTTTAGGCAGTTCTCAACCAAGTTGAAAAACAGCTGCTTATCTACACTGGTAGAGGACTGTCCTCACCTGGAGTTCCCTACACCCATGAAATCACAGACCCAAACCAAAAGAAAGGCAAGGCACTCGACTAGGCACTGGGGATAAAAAGTTACCTACTCCTTGCCTTGAAGGAGTTTCTATTCTGAATTAATAGGGAGAAAAGAGAAGAGGAGGATACCTATTTGACTCCTTAAAAGAACACTTGGAGTTCAGAGAGGGAAGGATTTTTCCAAAAGAAAAATATGTAGGATAAAAGACTTTGGGATACCATGTAGCTCTTTGAGACAGCCCATATTGTTGACATAATGTGCATGGCTAATAAGGAGTTGACTAAGTACTTATTCCAAGAAAGAACCAAAAAATGGAAGGAAATTCCTAGATCCCACTCTCCATCTTACTTTTCCACTGACTTTAATGCGCTACTTCATTAAATCGTTTAGCAGGTGGTAATAATAATAATAATAATAATAATAATAATAATAATAAATAGCATGAAAGAATGGAGGGATAAATGGAAAGCCTTCCTTAGAGTCAATAAACTACTAGTTATATGACCAGGGGCAAGTTACTTAACCTTTTAGTGATATGGACAACTCTCTTGGACTCTAAATTACAGAAGAATTACCAATGACCATTGGTAGAGGCAGTTTCCTCACCAGGAACTAAAATGATGAAATTTAGGATGAAATTATATGCCTTGCCCAGAAAACAAATAACAATTAGCAAAATCGACTAATTTGAGTCTTATCTTCCCCTTATCTGTCAGTACCAGGACTTGGTCATTGCACATTGACAGAATAGACCAGGTCAGGGATTCTTGGAACCTGAAAATCAGAATTTTGATAGGGTGAGTCAAGTGACTCAGGAAAGTGTAGATGAGTCTAGGAGAGACCATGAGCTGATTACTGGAGCATTGAGAGAAGATGATAACATCCAGTTTCAGAGAACTGTATAGATTAACTATCAGGATCTGGCAGCTCCAGTGGAGTACAAGAAGAGTTTGTCTCAGTAGGTTGGTCAAACACAGCATCTGTGCAGTCTGATAGCAAGGTATAGACAAAGCAGACAGTTGGTATGCAGAGAATCTGAGCAGAGGTAATGCAGTCTATGATTTACCAGAAGTCCTTTAGTCCTCCTCTGGAAGATATGGGAAATGTGACAGGGTTACAAGGCAGGAACTTTATAAGGGAAAACATAGGGATACAATTGCTGATGCTGGAGTACAAAATAGGACGTGGTCACACGGGACAAAACAAGAAGCCAGTAACTAAGTCTATGCAAACTAGCAACATAGAATCACAGATATAAGGTAACTCGGGAGTCATTAGATCTTCTGACTACAACATCCAGCAACAAGTGATCATTGAATAAATATCAGTGATAGGGAACTCACTAACCCAAAGGCAGTTCATTCTAATTTTGAACAGATCTAATTGTTAGAAAGTTATTTTCCTCATATATAGCTATTATCCTATAACTTTCACCCATTGTTCCTTGTTAGTCAACTTGCATCTTCTCTAAGTGGCCCATTTGTACAAATGTAAGGAAAGAACACAAGTCAAGCATTATACTGCCCTCCTTCTGATGGAAGTGGGAATAAGAAAGATGACACAGGAAAAGTATAGTTTCTGAATAAGTCTTAATAATAAACTTCTGAGTAAATCAGTTGGTTGCACAATTATCACTGAAAGATACATTAACTATATTTGGTCTTAATTCCCCATGAGATGATGAAAATGAGATAAGATAACGCCTAAAGTACAACATAAATCTTAAAATGTTATAGAATCATCTATTATTATTGTGATGATGATGATGATGATGAAAATATAAATCTATTTCCACATTGACTTTATTTCTCCCATGTTGTTTAGGATTCAATTTATTCACTGTTGCTGCCCATGAATTTGGCCATGCATTGGGATTGGCCCATTCTACTGACCCCTCAGCACTGATGTATCCAACTTACAAATACCAACATCCTTATGGATTCCGCCTCCCCAAGGATGATGTGAAAGGGATCCAGGCATTATATGGTATAAACCCTAAGCTTACCTAATAACTAAGCATAGGTGAGTGATGCAAGGAATAAAATTTGATTTCCAACAACTAGTGGTTGTTAAACCTTGATAATGGCAATTTAAGTAGAGATTACTTAAGGTTAGCTTTGTCCAAACCATATTTTATTTCCCCAATTATGTAAACACCTTTGTCTTCTTTGATTTGGAATTAGGGTTGAGAATTTTTCTCCAAAGCAAATTAGGCTGGGATGAAGAAAGAAGATTGATTTTCCTTTGGATCTTAGAGCAGAATTCATCTCCTGAGATAAGATGGATGCTTTACAGCCAACATGCAGAGCTCTACTCATTTACAAATGTGATCTTACATTTTCTCCAAATGGACATCCAAGTGCAAAGAACAACATAAGAGCTTTAGAACACTTTAGAAAGCTAGCCAATTAAACCCTTACCTCTGATTCTTCATAGCAGAATAGATGAACCGATATTATAGTAGATTAAAATAGAACCTATGATGACTGAACCTCTTTTCTGAGTTCTAGACCCATCTCTGTCCTCTATTAACTTTTTTAACTTAGGACACATTATTTATCCTCCATGAACCTCCATTTCTCCATCTTTAAAATGTGTAAGACTTCAAAGGAAAGGTGATCCATAAAAGATGAGGAAGTCACACAAGTATCCTAGATATATGAAAGCAAAGGGCACAGGAAACTATTTAAAAAGTCTATTTTGTCAACTTGATTTTTGAATCCTAGGACCTCGCAAAACAGCCACTGAAAGACCCAATGTGCCCAACGTCCCTCCTCACAATCCATCAGACCCTGATGTCTGTGACTCCAGCGCATCCTTTGATGCTGTGACAATGCTAGGAAAGGAACTACTGTTCTTCAAAGACAGGTGAGCTTGCTATTTTCCCAACATTAAAACACACCAAGCCTCTGAATAATTTTAGATATCCACATCAATTGTAAAAGTAAAGAGACACCAGCACTGCAGGCAGCCACTTACTTGAAAAGTTATTGATATCGTTTAGTCATCTCCATCTCTTCACCCCATTTAGAATTTTTTTGGCAAAGATATTGGAGTGGTATACTATTTCCTTCTCCAGCTCATTCAATAGATGAGGAATTTGAAGCAAAAAGGAAGAAGTGATTTGACCAGAATCACACAGCTAGTAAGTATATGAGGCTGGACCTGAACTCATGTCTTCCTGGCTCCAGATCCACTCTATCCACTGTGCCACTTAGCTATTATCAAAAATATCTTGCATTCTGATAAATGACTCATATGTATCCTGACTATCAGTAACCACTGGACTCTCCCATTCTTACATTGTCTTTCTGCCTTTCCCCTTCCACACACACACACACACACACACACACACACATGCACACACACATACACACACATCATAAATGTCATTGTCTTAAAAGTCAGCTTGAAAAACAAAGCAAAAACAAGCAAAAAACAGTTTTAGAGAGTCTGTATGGGAAGAAGTTGTGAAAGGCAGAAATAGTTTAGAAGTTTCCTTAGAGAAAATTCCAGTCATAGGATTTAGAGTTGGGAGGGATTCTCCAATCAGTTAATAAGCATTTATTAATCAGACAGACACTGCAGTGTGCCAGACACTGGAATATTATGTAACCTAGTCCAATGATATTTTACAAAATGAGGAGAATTGATGCCCAGGCACATTAAGTGACATTTAAGTCACTTAAGTACTAGATGTCAGAGATCAGATTTGAGCTAAGATCTAATTACTAGCTACCTAGGCAACCAGAAAGCACTATGGATAGAGTGCCAGGCCTAGAAACTGGAAGATGAAATCAAATCTGTCCTCAGATATTTACTAGCTGTGTGATCTTGGGCAAATTTTTAACCACTTTTTGCCTCAGTTTCCTCACCTGTAAATTGGAGATAATAATAATACCTACCTCTTAGAATTATTATGAGAATCAGAAGAGATTGTAATTAGCACTTAGCACTTGCCTGGTCTTTTAGTGGGTACTCTATAAAGTTAGTTATGATTATTATGAATTCAACATTCTTTCCATGGTACCATATAGCCTGAGTATCATCACAACCAATAGACATTCAGTAAGTATCTGGGATGTGCCAGGTACTTAAGATAGATCCAAAAAAAGTCAAAAAAGACAAGGAACAGTTATATGCTCCTCTCCCCCAGGAGCTTGGGTTCTAATGGGGAAGACAATATACAAATAACTATGGATATACAAAATATACAGAATGCAAATAGGTCACTTATTTCTCAATCTTCATTCTCCTCTTTTCCTCCATCGACCAGATACAAAAACAGATCTTTACTTCTCAATAATGCTACTACACAAGGAAGAAAAGTCAGCAGCTCTGATGCTTTTCATGGCATTGAAAAGATTCTGTTTTTTGAAGGCTGGACCTTCAGATCAAAAAAGCTTCCCTCTTTATCTTCTCTCCCAATTACCTGAATTTTCTCTTTTCATGATACCAATTTAAAATCCACCAATTTAGAAATTCATTTGGGTTAGCAAGCATCCAATGCTGTGTAGCCTGATGGAAAGAACACTGGATTTAGAATTCGAATCTCAAGTCAATCAGGTGGCACCACAATGCCCAGAGAACTGGGACTGGAGTCAGGAAGACCTGGGTTCAAATCCCACCACAGAAACTCACTGACTGAGGGATGCTAGGTAAGTCACTTAACTTCTGTTAGCCTCAGTTTCCTCATCTGTAATACAGGAGTAATAATAGCACCTCTCAGGGTTATTCGGAATATCAAATGAGATAATGATTGTTAAGTGCTTAGCATAGTGCCTGACATATAGAATCACTATGTAAATCATTATTATTATTATTATTATTATAACATATTGACCCAGTAATCTGTATAATCTCAGGCAAATCATAACTGTGACTTTTGACAGGGCATTTGCCTCTTCAGAGCACAGTTCATTCATTCATGAAATGGGGGAAATACCTCTTAGGGTTGTTATGAAGAAATCCATCTATCTATATGGAAATCATGATTTTCTCCTTTCAAATGCAGATACTCTAAGATCTAGTAGGCATTTGTGTGCAGATTGTATATATATATATATATATATATATATATATATATATAATTGAAGGTAAGAGGTGGGCTGTTTTTTTTTTATCTTCTTCAAGCACAATGCCTTACAACAAAAAGTAGGCAATTAATGAGTGCTTGTTGAATTAAAACTGTAGTTGGGGGAAGAGGAAATATTGAATTCACAGTGGCAATGACACCTCCAGGTAGAGACAAGGAATTTACAAATGTGGAACTGAAGTTCAGAAAAGAGATGGGGTCAAAAAGATAAATAGAAAGAAAGAAAAACAGACAGACAGACAGATAGACAGACAGACAGACAGACAGACAGACAGACAGACAGACAGACAGACAGACAGATAGATAGATAGATAGATAGATAGATAGATAGATAGATAGATAGATAGATAGATAGATGAATTGGTAGTTAGATGGATGGATAGATACATAAGTAGATAGTTAAGTAGGCATAAAGCCTTGTGAATCACTTAAATAGTAGCAATAAATAGAGGAAAGGGAACTGAACCCATAATTTCATAGGTATAGGATTTATCCAGGTGATGACTCACTTTCTCTGGAATTTATAGTCTTTTTAGAGAGAACTGACTGGAGAATGGAAAAGTTACATGACTTAGAGTCACACAGTCAGAATTGTAAGAACAGGATTGTGAGCTTGAAGCCTTCAGAATGTTGGAAGGTGACTTGATTGTCATAGGCCATCAGTTGGAAGGAAGCAAGGTATCTTGGGAAGGAGGAACCTGAACCAAGGGCTTTTGGTCGGAAGGTTTACTTGCCTGGGACCCATCGAAAGTCAGCCCAAAGGGTTTCCTTTGATGATATATACCTCAAAGCCTGGTGATTCCTGTCAGTTTCAACTACCAACATAGAAATTGAGGTCTCTTTTATTCCTGGGGGTCTATGGACACTGGGAGGCCCAGAGCAGACCGCGAAGACTCTTAACCTTAGCCTTACATAAAGTCCCTATCATATTTCCATTAGCATAGATTTTAGATAGGATAAGAATAGGGGAAAGGAAGGAGAATTTCTGATTCAGCCATTGATTGGGTCAGGGAGAAGGACCTTGTGGGATTAGAAATTAGGAATTCCCAAATACCTCTTCCCTCTCCCCACCTTCAGCTACCTTAATCTAACCTCAATAAATAGTCAGATAAGGAAATTTTATTCAGGGGACACAGAGGGACCAAAGGGATTTTGAGAGGATAACAGCTCAAGCCAGACTCCATCTGAGCAAGGCCGCCCCTGTGCATTTTACCTAGTGGGGGGAGGTTTTTGCCTGAAGAGGATCTATGCTTACCCAATCAGGGGTGTTTACAATGTTACCCCCCTAGTGAAGACCCTTCTCAAGTCATCAGGGCTTGCTCATTCTCTGGGGATCCATCTTTGCCAGAGAATTTCCCTCTATTTCTCTAATAATTTTGATAGAGAGAGAGGGGATTCCTGACAGACATACACACACAAAGTCTATCTTCCTTTACCAACTTTTTCTGAAGTTGTTATATCTCTGACTTCCTGCATTGTCATCAATCTGAAAACTTTCCTGACAGAAAATGAGGAATAGTTGATATGGAAATGGACTATCAAGGCAGAAGGGTAGTCTATCTATAATGTCATTTCCTATCATCTCCATCATTCCCCTGACACAGTGCTCACCTCTCTCCTTATGTGTCCATCGGACATAAGATGAAGCTATTATGTGAGTGAGGTAATGATCAAGGAGTGAAGATTCTTGGCATTCTTTTCCTTCTTCATGAATGCTCACATCCTGAAACCATTATTTAGCCCAGCAAATATCATTGTTTCCATGATTTGAAAAAATTCTCTAGGTGCAGCCTGACTATGATGCAGTTCTTTGAAAAGTCTCCTAGTGGTTGAGTGGTGCTTGTCTAATAGGTCTCTAGTTGACAGAAGCTTTTCTGACTTCTCCCTGATTTATGATTTGGTGAGGGCCATTTGGATAAAGTAGGTAATTTCAAATAACTGAACTTTTCTAAGATACTCTGAGGAAGGGGAAACAGAACTAGAAGAGAAGGGCTTATAGATAGAGTCACAGCTCTGTTCACTGACTTCCTGCCTTTGGCAAAGTCATTTTTTCTTCTAAACTTCGGCTTCCTCATCTATAGATTGAAAGAGGCAGAAAAAATGGTCCTTCTCACTCTAAAATTCAACGATCTTACAATTTGGATCCCCTCTTGGCTGCCATCTCTGTATCTTGGTGAAGTCTGTCTTCTGTCCTGGACAAAGAACAAAACATTCTTTCATGGCTTAGTAACAATGAAAACCTGGGGGCTTCCTGCTTGTGAAAGAATTCCAAATATTTGTTCACTCCCACTAGTCAGCTTGGAAATTCCCATAATCAACTACAAGGACATCTACAGTATTTGGTTGATGATTAGATAGCTACAAAAACAGAGAAGGAGTCAGACCAAGCCTGGGTGATTTGGAACTATAATAGTATCATTGACATAAACTAGGAGCTCAGGAAGAAGAACTAATATTTGCAATAATTATAGAATCTTAGACCTGAAAGGGATTTCCCAGGTCATCATCTTTTAAACATTTATACTTCATTTTACAGATTAGCAAACCAAGATCCAGGAAGATGAAAGAATTTTTCCAAGGTCACATAAGTAGCAGATATCAGTGGTGGGATCAGACCTAATTCTTTTGATTCCAAAGCCAGTGTTTCTTCCTTTGCCATGTTGAAGATGCAATGCTAGACATAAAGAGCTGAGGTGCCTGTGAAATGCCTGAGTAAAAATTTTAAGCTAATAGCCAATGGTATTTAACATTTGAAATTGGAGTTCAAAAAAGAGATCAAACCTAGTAACTGGAATTGTGAGGCTGAATGATTATTCTGTGGAAAGAATTCAAAGAATAGATAACTGAAAACTAAACCTCAAGAAAGAAATGGCATGGGAGAGAGAAATGTTAGCAAAAGATATGGGGGGAAATGGCGTTAGTGCCATAAAGGGCAAAAGAAAAGACATTTTTGAGTAGGAGTCGTAGTTAAAAGTGTCAGGTGCTACTGAGAGGTTAAGAGAAATAAGGACTAAGAAAAGATTTTAGATTAGAGAGCTTTGGGAAGTATAGTATGATGAGAAGAGAAAGCAGATTTTAGGTGCTGAAAGAGTTACTTGATGGTGTAGTGTTAAGGCAGGAATTAGACTATTCATATTTTTTTTAATGACAGGAATGAGAAGAATTGGGTAGTACTTGAAAGAGACAGCAGATCAAAGAAAAGTTTTTCAAAAGAGAGAAGACCTGGGCATGTTTGAAGTCAGAGAGAAAAGAATTAGAGAACAGGAGAATTAAGAATTAAGAAAAATGAAGTATTTAAAAGAATAAGATTCTGAAGATTCTATAAGATTCTTTTTTTTAAAGCCCTTACCTTCAATCTTAGAATGATACTAAGTATCCATTCCAGGGCAGAATATCAGTAAGGACTGGACATTTGAGATTAAATGACTTGCCCAGAGATTCAGCTAGGAAGTATCTGAAGTCAGATTTGAAAAGACTATGATATTCTATGATACCCAGTCATGTAGCAGTACCTTAGAAATATTGAAAAAATATTGAAAAAAATGAGTGTTTCAGGGGAAAGCTAGTGTTAATTAAAATATCCAGACAATTTTCTCCTTCTATTAAGTTCTAGTTAAATCCTTTGCTCATCTCCCATAACTCCGATTATATATATATATATATATACTGATCGATCACTATGTGTCATCCATTTAACTGCATAGTATAATCTAGAAAGTGGGAATTTTTTCCTGTGTTGGATAGATAGGCCAAACTCTTAAGTGATTATGGATCTCATCAAGGAGGCTCTGCAATGTTTCAAGACTAGCTATTCACATCCAAGAGCATTTGAAGATCTTCTCTATCTGTTAGGACTCCCTCTTCCATTTGACCTTTACTAGACATTCTCCATGACAGTGGCCAACACAATTGGCAAGCATATGATTTTTTATAGTTCATGACTTTTTAAATATTTACAATCAAAATCATTTCTATTAGAATTTTTATTCCTATTTTTATATTTTAATTATTATTTCTATTTAATAATTATTCCTATTCTTTTTTTTTAAACCCTTGTACTTCGGTGTATTGTCTCATAGGTGGAAGATTGGTAAGGGTGGGCAATGGGGGTCAAGTGACTTGCCCAGGGTCACACAGCTGGGAAGTGGCTGAGGCCGGGTTTGAACCTAGGACCTCCTGTCTCTAGGCCTGACTCTCACTCCACTGAGCTACCCAGCTGCCCCCCTAATTATTCCTATTCTTAAATCTTTCAAAGCATTTTCTATAATTTTGATATGATCTGGGGGATATTTCGTTGAAAGAAAGGCTTTAAAATAGCTTTTTTCTATACCAAATCAGATGGTTTTTTACTCACCAAATAAGCACAGAGGATTCTTGCACCCACTTCTTTCATTTAGCTGTATGACAATAAAGATGTGGTCAACCTCAGAATAATGTTTGTGAAAACTTATATATTTTTTCTCACATCTTCATAAATGATACATTCCATGTATGCAGAGATTATCCATATAAAAATTATGGAGAAATGGGAAAGTAGATGTATTATTGAATATTTTACTGATATTTCCTAAGCATTTTTATAACACTAAATGAAGATAGCTAGGTAGTTCAGTAATTTGAGAGCCTGGCCTAGAGACATTTCCTAGCAAATCACTTAATCCCAATTGCCTAGCCCTTATCTCTTCCATCTTGGAATCAATACTAAGTATTGATACTAAGTATTGATTCCAAGATGGAAGGTAAGGGGTTTTTTAAATTATTTTTCCAAGTTTTTTATGATCTTCTATTTTTAGATATCTTGAGATCCTTCTATGATCTCAAAATTATGCTACCTCCAAACCAAACATCCTCTGTGAATACTTTATCTTGTCCAATTTTCCCTCCTATCTTTGTTCTATGTTTATATCCATTCTTTAATTCATTCTCTATTTTTTTTTATTTTGGTGTCAACAGCTTGTTTAAATAGGTCAGATTGGAGTTGTCTCCAGTGAAGAACGTATCAGTTTTTATTCTTTTTTCTAGAGTTTTTTAATCTTTGTTCTAACAAGTCAATGCCTTGTTTGTATATATAGATAGCAACTGATCTAGAAAATCACTACTATATTAGTATCCAGTCATTTCTTATTGGTAAGATTATAATAATTGCTCTTTTGTGATATTATTTGATACTTGTTATCTTTGGCACCTCTCAATAAGAATAGGGTTTCTATGGCTTTTAATCTTTTTCATTGTAACAATAAAGAGAGACAAGTAACCAATGTTACAATAGAGCAGAGATAGAGAGAAAGTCTATGTTGTGAGACTCTTCTTCCTCTCTCCTCCCACTGATTATACACTGGGAGACTTCGAGGAGGTGTCACTCCAAAACTGGGTGACCTGGATGGTAGTACCACCCCACAGGAGTTGGGGACTAGGCTTCCCTATAAGATGAGGTATGTGGTACCCCAATCCAATTCTTATTGAGGGCGGGGTTCACACAAGCTTCCCCCAAGGTCAGTCAACTTCATAGTGGATGGTCTGGCTTTAAGATGGAAAAAGCCTGACCAAGCTGTGGTTCCCCTCCCCCTTATTGTCTCTTAGGCACTCCAGAATGCTATCTAATGAATGGCTTTTATTATTCGCAATTCAGGGGTTAGAGAAAGGTGTGAAGGGCAGAGGGATTTTGGGATGCCCTCTTCTCTATTTCTATGGGGTCCGTGGGAACCTTTGAGGTTCCCACTCCCAAGCTTCTTCCCTCACTCCTTCTCCTATTTCTATTTCTATTTCTCTGTTTCTATCCTTTTCTATAATTGTGAATTAGACCAGCAAGGTTGGATAATGAGAGAAGGAGACCAAGAGAACACTCCCAAAATGTAGTCAAAACACTTAGCTAACTGGATGGTTGAAATCTTGCTGGGTGAGATGCAATGGAATCTTTGACTAGGGAATCAGGGTTTCAATGTCCAAAGAAAGATCCTCAGGAAGCCCTCAGGACTGGATCTGAGCTAGGATATTCTCCACCTCTTTCCTCACAGACTCTGCTGGAAGTCTTTCTCTTTGCTTCCTCCTCCAGAGAATTTCCCAGAATTCTCTCTAGTCTCTACTGCCAGTAACTGTCACCAACTGTCAGCCACTCCTTCTCTGGCTCCTTTTGTCCCATCCCCGTTGCATAAATCCCATCCTTACATCATTTAGTACTCTAGGATCATTTTTCCAACAATCTTTTCATATACATTTGCATTTGAAGTTATTTATTATTAAAGTATAAATTAATTTAATTTGAAGTTTTATCAAATTCTTCATAAAATTCCATTTCCTTCTAAATTTCTTGAAGAGATATTGACATATAGGCTACAATTATCTTAATCATAGCTTTTGCAAATGATTATAATGAACAGTTGAGTACAAGAAAACCAAGTGCCTCATTAACTGATTTTTGTTGCATTTAGACAACTATGATAAAAATTAGCTTTGCTGACTTCTGTGGGATAGCATAGGGAATAGGATGTTGATACTAGTCAAAAAGAACCAAATTCAGATCTTATCACAAACATGTATTATCTGCATCACTCAAAAAGTCAATTTATTTCTCTATGCCTCAATTTCCTAACATGAAAAAACGAGGAGGTTGGACTTAATAGGCACTAAGGTCCCTTCAGGCCCTAAATCTGTGTCTATAATCTTATAATCTTTTATTTGTCACCCCAAAGAGAACCTCCACAAAGAGAATCTTTCCATGCAATTTCCTTTGGTCTTCTGGTTTCATTAGTAGACAGAATATGAAGATTGTTATAAATCAGGCACTCCAGGAGTATGTCCATTCTTTGGTCATTGAACAAGGATCTAAATGAAGTTAATATTTATAAATATCCTAAAAATTGTTTTTTCCTTGCACCCTCATTTTCCAACATTCTACTGCTAATATTTTAGAAACAAAAGGAGAATTAAATGGTCTGCTGCTGGCATTTTAAAAGTAAGGGGAACGCTCAAAAGACTTAGAGACATTTTGTATTTTTCTTTTTGACAACCAAAGAATTTATCACCAAGTGACTAGGCTACTTTTACTGAGCTCTTCCATGCTTAGGTAGACTGTTCCTCGGAAAACAAGTATCAACTGTTGTTGAGATAGAACTTGAAGCTTTTCCATTATGGTAGAATTTGCCACAGCTTTCATTTCATTGGCATAGCCATAGATGGTGGTGGTGGTGGTGGTGGTGGTGGTAGTGCTGGTGGTGGTGTGATGATAGCTATCATTAGCACTTTAAGTTTTGCAAAATGTTTTACATATGTTGTTTTATTTGATCCTTACAACAAATCTGTGAGGTAGGTGATATTAATACTTCCACCTTATGAATAAGGAAACTAAGGCTTACAGAGGTTAAATGGTGAACTAGTAAGTACCTGAGGAAGGATTTTGAACTCACGTCTTCCTGGTTCCAAGCCCAGCACTCTGCACAATAATACCTCTTTATCACAATGAGGCAGAACTTTATTGTGAAATCAGTCTCATTCCAACTGGAACTAGAAGCAAAAATAGAAATTGTCATCCCTGCAATTTAATCAGGAGATTAAGCAACCATTCACACAGTCCTTTATGCACATTCATTCATTCATTCATTCATCCATTCCTCTCTCTCTCTCTCTCTCTCTCTCTCTCTCTCACACACACACACACACACACACACACACACACACACACACACACACACACTGAAATAGGTAATGGCAAATTGATCTAATTGGGACAGCACTGGGGAATAATCAGGAGCTCTCTGGCAAATCACTTCTCCATTAAGGTTTCAATTTCTTCACCTATAAGATGAATGTGCTAAACTAGATGATTTCTAAGGTCCCTTCCAACTCTGGATCCCATGATTCTAAATGGATGACTACTTACCATGGAGCATTTTTATTTCCCAAATCTGAACATGTTATTCAATCAAAATTTAATTCTGTGTTGAATTGCAGTTTAAATGCTCAGGGTTAAATGGTATAATACTGAGATCATTGTTTTGTGGACAATTACATAAATTAACACCTGACCTACTATTACTGTTGTTATTATTATAGGTAATAATCAACACCTTCCCTCAAGTAAGTTTTCCTTAATTATATACATTATAAGTAATAATAATGGGGGAGGGAGTGAATGAAAGGATTATTAAGTTCAGAGCTAAAAGGGACCTTAGAACCCATCTAATCTATTCTCATTTTACAGATGAGGAAACTGAATCTCAAAGCAGTTAAGTGACTTGTCCATGGTTAAATCGGTAGTACATATTAGAAGTGGAATGTGAATATGGTTCTTTCTCACTTCTAGCACTCTAGCTACTCTCCCATTCTGCCTCCACATATCTATGCTAAATTTGCCTTTAGATAATGCTGCAAAGAAACAAAAACAGAAAAGGGGAATCTATAAAATAGTATAAAGACAATGGAGTTATATTTATATCTTCTTCTGGTGCTAATCAATCAATTAACTAATTAAAATTTATTAAACACCTATTATATGAAGGGACCTTACTCAGGACTTAATATAAAAGGCAAAATGGAATGGCTCCTACCTTCAAGGAGCTTAAATATTAGCAAAGTACCTTACATGGAGTGACTGAGTAATAAATATTTACTTAATTGAACTGAATAATGGGATTGGATACTCAGTCCTTGAATAACAGAATTTAAAGGAGGGTGGAACAGCCAGTACTTTGTCCCAGGACAGCAACATCCAGAGACATGCCTTATCCCCTCAAGCAGAATAAATACCATTGGCCTCATGACTCATGTTCCTTAGCCCCTGCCTACACCACACAACACAATCCTACTTCCCATTTCCAGGGTCCTGCCATTATTTTCACCCTCTCCAAGACCCATCTTGTTCTCAAATTCCAATTGGAGTATGAGTCAGATTCCCTGAGAAACTGACTAACCCCTCTACCAACACAACTACACCAATGGTCATATTTTCTTCTGCGCCACATACCAATGCTATTTCGCACCAGTTTTTGCCCCAGGTGAAATAGTGTCTAGTTATGGCTCTATATAATCAGCATTACCATCATTGTCTTCATCACCATAGCTGTTATTTATACAATAGTTTAGTTATTTATACAATAGTTAATTTTCAGAGATTTTCCCAAGGATTGATTTTTATTCCGTTGTTTCAAGCTACAATATCTTTATCAGGGTATTTAAATTAAGTTAGGAAAGAGAGCAAAAGAAACAACACCGGTGTAAATTGTATCAAGAAATTGTTTACTAATGAGTCAGTCAATAAACAGTTATTAAGTGCCTACCCTGTGCCAGGCACTGTGCTAAGCGCTGGGAATAACAAAACAAAACCCACCAAAAAGGTAAAACCCTTTCCTAAAAGAGCTCACAATTTAATAGGGGTAGACAAGCAAACAAATATGTGAAAACAAGCTATATACAGAATAAATTGTGAATAATTAAGAGAAAAATAATCACTAATGCCTTTCAAATTCCTCATCTATAAATCTATAAAATGAACTGGGTAAAACAAAGAAGTCTCTTGTGTCCCTTCTCTCTCTAAATACATGATTTATTAGCTTTTGAAAAATCTCAACAAAGCTAAAAGTCATTAGGAGCTCAGGGCATCCCAAACCGCCTAACCAAAAGAGATGCCACAGTGGTTTGCAGCCTGTTTTGCCCCAGTTTCAAGTCATATCTCTTAGTAACCATCTTTCTTTTTGGTCCTGTTGTGGGTAACCAATAGGATTTTCTGGAGACGGCAAGTTCACCTGGCAGCAGGAATCAGGCCCAGTACCATCACCAGCTCCTTTCCCCAGCTCATGTCAAATGTGGATGCTGCTTATGAAGTGACTGAGAGGGGCATAGCTTTCTTTTTCAAAGGTATCCAACCAAACTCTTTCATTTAGAAAGATGTAATGGGGAAAGTGAAAGAGTCCAGGTCCTTAGAGTGTAACTTTTGTTCAGGGACAGAGAAGAAAGCATCCCTCTTGCTCTCTTCCTTTGCAACTATTGGTTAAGTTTCTTCACCACAGCATTATTAAGATGAAGAGAATAATGGCTGTCAAAAAAAGAATTCCGGGAAATTTGTTGCCTTTAAAGTAGATTAGAAGGAAATTGATTGTGGGAACAAAATATTGTGTCGAAAGAGGGGAAAAAATCCTAATTTTAAAAAATAACAAGAGACATAGATGGATGAAAAAATAAAGTTAATGCTCAAATGTTATATATGAATTGATTAAAGGATTTAATAAAAATAGAGAAGAAAAAAAGAGAATTCCGTGCCTATATTGCTACTCTATGAAAACATAGAGATTTAGACAGAGTCCTTGACCCAGAGGGACAGCACATAGAGCAACCAAAAAAGGACTGGATTTGGAGTTGAAGGTCATGGGTTTGAATGTCAGTCCTGTCACTCCACCACCTTATGTGACCTTTAACAAGTCACTTAAATGCTTCCGGCCCAAGTTTCCCCATCTATAAAAGGAGAGGATTGGACTAGATGGTAGCTAAAAGGAACCAGAATTAAATCTATGATCTCATATGTCTAGGAGTTCTTTTAGGAGTAACATGGGAGATGGGGGAGCAACTAGGTGGCTCAATGGGTTAAGATCCAGGCGTAGAGATGGGAAGTCCTGGATTCAAATATGGCCTCAGATACTTCTGAGTTCTGTGACACTGGACAAGTCACTTAAACCCCATTGCCTAGCTCTTACCTTACTCTTCTGTTCCAAAACCACTACACAGTTCTAAAACAGAAGGTTTTTTTTTTAAGTGATATAGACAAAAGGCAGTTAGGTAGCACAGTGGTGAGAGAATGAGACCTGGAATCAGGAGGACATGGGTTCAAATCTGGCCTCAGACACTTGCTAATTATGTGACCCTAGACAAGTCACTTAATCCCATCAACTACCCTCTCTACCAGCTCAATTGCACCAATGGTCATATTTTCTCCTGTGCAATATACCAATGCTATTTCCCATCTTGTACCTACTTTTGCCTCAGATGAAATAATGTCTAGCCCTAGCCCTTCTGTCTTAGAGTTATTTCTAAGAAAGTAAAGGTTGTGTTTTCAGAGTATTATGCTAAAGAAATTTGGGTAAATGGACTAATATTGGACTCCCACAGAAATTAAGATGAAATAATAACTCCTGTTTATAAAATGTTTTGTTTTACAAAATACAAAGTTCTTTTCTCCGAACCCTGTCAAGTTTGTGGTATGATTGTTATTATTACCATTTTACATATTGGGAAAGTGAGACATAGCAGAACATTTCTCAAACCAGTGCTTTCTCTCACAACACATTCAGTACCATAGCAAAGGAGAGATCTAGGAATGGGAAAAGACCTGTATTCAAATCCTACATGAGTGACCTTAACAAGTCATTTAAAGCCTTGAGCTTTGGTTCAGAACTATATCTTATAATACAATGATGTTTGTACTTCACTCACTCTATGGTTCTCACAAAGTTTTAAGAATGAAAAATGGTTAGAGATGGAAGGCATCTTGAATGAATTAAAGGCCTTAAGCTAATGTTAGTCTTCCCAGAGGAAAGCCCTCACCTAAGGATAGAGCTAAAGATCTTCCCCCATTCCCAGACCTATACTTGCTAGTCAAGAATCAATCTAGAGTCAGAGTTCTAGGAACTCTTGGGTGTTAAAGTCAGGAAAACTGCCCAGTGTGTCTGCCTTTGTTAGAGCACTGATGTATGTATGCTTTCAGAAAAGAAGTGGGATTTCTAGAGCAGTTTAAATGACAGGACCACAAACATATGCTATCTTGTCTTTCCAGACAAAAAGGAAGGTGCAGCTCTTGAGAAGGAACCAGAATGGGAGTTCATAGGATTTCCTGAGAACAGCAAATAGTGCTGCCTTGGGGAAAACACTTTAAAGTGACACAATATTTTATTTCATTTTTATAAAAAGTAGATATACAATAAGGTCTGATTTATTTTTTAATTAACTCATTTGTTGGTTACATGAAAGTCCCTAGGTATTTCTCCCCTTTCTTACCCTCCCCGCACTTAGAAAAAGCATCATTTGACCCCAAAAAAGGTTTTCATTTCATTTTAAAACTCTACTCTTTGCACAGGTCCTCACTATTGGATAACAAGAGGATTTCAAATGCAGGGTCCTCCCAGGACGATCTATGACTTTGGGTTCCCCAGGCATGTGCAGCAAATAGATGCAGCTGTCTACCTAAGGGAGCCCCGGAAGACCCTCTTCTTTGTTGGGGAGGACTACTACAGGTACTTTTACCACTCCTTTTTCTTCTAGCCTAGCCAATGGTACTTTACTTCACTGGAATGAAAATCTATTATGGAGAAGAATGTAGAGTAATTGATGAATCAGCTGACTGACTGGCCACTCATGCATCATTTACTACCTCCCTTTACTGTGTCTGGGGCTGAAACACCCAGCTGAGGACTGAAAAATTCACTCAGCAACACCATTATTGGCTATCTAGGAGGCCAATATGCCAATGTTTCAATATGCTAACTAAACCTGAAACAATGAGTAAAAAAGTTCAGAAATCACTATCAGAGACAGCAAGTGAATAGAAATCTTAAGATCACAAACTAAGAACTAGAAGAGTTCAAGTAATCTGACCCCCTCTTTTTTTTAATTTTTTTAAACCCTTAATTTCTGTTAATTGGCTCATAGGTGGAAGATTGGTAAGGGTGGGTCAAGTGACTTGCCCAGGGTCACACAGCTGGGAAGTGGCTGAGGCCAGTTTTGAACCTAGGACCTCCCATCTCTAGGCCTGACTCTCAATCCACTGAGCTACCCAACTGCCCCGCCCCTCTTTTTTTTTAACCCTTCACCTTTCTTAGAATCAAGGTAAGAACTAAGCAATCGGGGTTAAGTGACTTTCAGGGTCACACAGCTAAGAAGGATCTAAGGCAGGGGTCGGCAACGTATGGCTCTTTCTGCAGGAACCATAAAGTCAAATTTTTTTCAGGCGCTATTACAGGAGTGCGCACTGTGAGCACTGTCCAGTTCTCATGAAATTACATTTTAAAAAATGTGGCGTTTATGGCTCTCAAGGCCAGAAAGGTTGCCAACGCCTGATCTAAGGCCAAATTTGAACCCAGGACATCTCATCTGTGGGCCTGGATCTCAATCCACTGAGCTACCTACCTGCCCCTCAGTCCCCTTGTTTTACAAAAGAGGAGCTGGGGCCAGAAAGGCTACAAGGCAACAAAGGTTAATAACAGAACTAGATTCGAACTCGGGGTCTCAGTTTTCTTTCCACCTTACTACACTACCTACCAGCAAAACTTTGGTTCAGCAACAATGTCAGCTACACTACACCCAACCAACTGATTTTATTTGGGATAACATTAATCAGTTGCAGAGCTCTATGAAAGAAGTGTGCTATTGAAAATTAAGTGGACTATTTATCAATGGACAGAAATAAGGTAGTATGGTCATGAAAATTGAGGGCTGACTACAAAGACAAAGACCTGAGTTGAGTCCTGTTTCTAACATGTACTAACTGCGAGACCAAGAGCAAGTCACTTAACTTCTCAGAGCCCAAGGCAGCTCCCTTGATAAATATCACAAACCAATTCCACTAGGATTCATTAAGTATGTGCCATATGCCAGGCATTGTGCTAAATCCTAGGAATAGCAAAAGCATGACCTCAAAGAGTTCATGATCTAATGGAGGTGGGGAAGGGGAAGCAGTTGTCAATCTGCCTTAATAGGAGTTCTCATACTGAATTTTCCCATGTGGAAGAAACCATAGGTCCAAATCTCCACCCTCCCCACCTCAAAAAGTTAAATAAAATCACAGAATCTTGGAGTTCAAAGGAATCTCACAAGCCATCTAATCCAAATCATCCTTGAACACTACCAACTGGTGTTAAAACCATCCTGTTTTTGCTTAAAGGCATCCAGTGATAGAGAACTCACTATGTCTCTAGGCAGCCTCTTCATTTGATTCACTCTCATTATTAGAACCTTTTTTCCATCTGTGGAGCTCAAATTTGCTTCTTTGTATCTTCTTTTCATTCTTCCCTCTGGAGTCAAACAAAACAAGTCTGGCCCTTTTCCCCCTGAAAAGCACCTCAAACACTTGTATAGTTATAACTATTGCTGATAAACTAGGACTATTAATTTCTAGGATCTAAGCTTGCAGCATAATGAATTATTTTCTTTCTAAGGAGCACAAGTTAATTGTGTAGTCTCTATGGCTGCTCCACTATATAATTATCTTAAGAGGAATTGAGCCCAGGCCAAATGAGTAGTTCAGAATCCATTCCCAGAATAGCTAGAGAAATCATTAGATTTGAAGATGTAAGTTCAAATCCCACATCAGATACTTACTAGCATTGTGACCTAGAGCAAGCTTTTGAAGGTAGCACTGTACTGAGGAGTTTTTATTTGATGAATCCTAAGGTCTCTTCAAATTCTCCCTCTATAAGCCTATGCACTCAGGCCAGGTTAGGCACTTCCAACATTTCTGCACCTTGGGGCCCAGAGAGAATGCATATGGAGCATTTTCAAAACATCTTGTCAAGTTCTTTAAAGATGGCAATGTTCCTTCAACCCTTTCCATGCACTTCAAACAAAAGCCAGATGGGGGAGGCTAGGGACAGAGCAATATTAAAAAGGCTTTAGATATATTGGGGTAAGAGACAGGTAGAGAAGAGATAATAGCAAGGGATAGTAGCAGCACATTATAAGAGAGACCAAAATTATACCCCTAGGATTCTCGGCCTTTGTGTTTATAATGATAAAGTCATCAACCTCAATTTCTCTTATAATACCTCATGAAGGTAAGTGATCCTGGATTCTCAAAAACTCCATCATTAAGAAGCAAAGTTCTAGTGAGTATTAATGAGCTGGAAAAATTTCAGGGATGGAAATAATGATGAATAATATGTCTGTCATTAACATGTCTAATATAACTAAATCTAGAGAGACTAATTACCAGGTTGCCCACAGGGCAATGTAATTGTTGACCACAACAACTCTTAAAGATCATTTACTAAATTATCAGGGATTGTAATCTGAAAGTAGAGAAAGCAATTGCAGGAAGAAATCACTAGTCCTTAAAGTGCCAAAGAACCATGAGATGTTAAAGCAAGAAGGGATCCTAGAAATGATCCAGTTTCAAACTCCTTATTTTATAATCAAGGAAATTGAGTTCCAAAGATTGGAAGTGACTTCTCCGTGACTGCACATCTGCTTAGTCACAGAACCAAGGCCAGAATCCAGATCTCCTGACTCCAATTCTGATCCTCTTGCTATACAGCCTTCCATCATCTATTGTCTTGTTGCCTACAAATCCTCCTATAATATACTACCCACCCATCTCCTTAGAGAGGATTATCCCCCTATTTCAGAGGTGCTAGAGCTGGGAACTAACAGAAAAGTCAAGTGCACTATCAGTAGTGCTATGAGCAGGCAGAAACTGTGACTTCTAATCGCATTTCCAAACCTCAAACCACCCTGTTTCTTTCTCAGACCTTCCTTTCTGAAAAATAAACCCAGGGTGTTTTGAGCTCAGAATGCATTTCCATGGGAAAGGTGTTATAAACCACAGTGTTGACATTCAGTGAGTCAAAGGCATTAAGCAATTCTCCCTTTATTGTGGATTTTGCTGAGAAGCACACAGAGGAACAGGTTGATTCTTTGTTATTCATTACGAAGAGCAAGTGGAGCCAAAGATATTTTGTTATTAAGGGTCTGATTCTCCATCTGATAGATTCAACTCCACTCTTCTTTTCTTGGGATCCAGGCCTTTGAGCCACCTCCCTCTTCACTTCCTCCCCCACTGAAGCCCTGAGGTCACTTCAGCTTTACCATTGAACAACTGGCATTTGTACAACACCTAAAGGATTGTAAAATGCTTTCCTCATAAAACCCCATGAAGTAGATAGTGCAAATGTCCCCATTTTGTCAAGGATATGAAAGATTAAATGACTAGCCCGTGATTATGAATCTGGTAGATATCTGAAATGGGATTCAAATTGAGATCTCCTGACTCTAAGCCCAGGGCTCACATGTCAGCTTTTCAAGTACTAGGTTAAGTTTGAAAAGACACCAGAAATATCTGCTAAAAGGAAGCTTAAAGATTCTCAGAGGATTTCAATTATCTGCACTATTTACATTTCCTCTTTTGGAAGACATATAAAATCTATGGACAGAACAGCTGGTACACTCTCCTTAACGAAGACAATATTGTGACTTTTCAGTTGACCTTATTTAACAAGGAGCATTTTAATGAGGCATGTACAACTGGTACACACAGGAAGTAACCTAGGTAGTCAAGGAAACCTGACACCTCTCTCTGGACATGTCTACAGTCACTGGTTCCTCAGTTTTGACTAAATTATACAGTATAATTAACAAATTCACAAGATAGATAGGAGAGAGACAGAGAGAGAGAGAGAGAGAGAGAGAGAGAGAGAGAGAGAGAGAGAGAGAGAGAGAGAGAGAGAGAGAGAGAGAGGCAGACAGACATCAGACACATATATTTTCAGTCAGTCAGTCAATGAGTTGAATCAATTGATGCCTTTGGTACCTTGAAGAGAAATCCCTATGGAATGGAAAGCAAGGATGATGATGATGATGATGATGATGATGATGATGATGATGATGATGATGATGATGATGATGATGATAAGGAGAAGAAAAGAAAAAGGAAGAAGAGGAAAAGAAGAACAAGATGAGGAGAAAGAACAGAAAGCTTGAGCAGAAAGAAGAACAGAAGAAACTTTTCACACTTAAAATAGTACTTTATAGTTGTTTTTTCTTAATTTTCCCACAAACCCTCAAGAGAAATAGTAAAAGTATTATAGTATTATATTTATATAATTTATATAATATCTCATCCCCATCTTTGAGATAAAGTAACTGAGACTAAAACAGATTAGTTACTTGCCCAAGGTCATATAACTAAAACTCATAACAGCTCCCATTTATAGGAAGCTTTCAAGTTTACAGAGTGCTTTCTTCACAGGAGATGTATAAAGTCTGAATCATATATAGATATAGATATAGATATAGATATATTTATATGTCCTTGGGCAAGCTACTTCATTTACTTGAGCCTCAGCTTCCTAACCTGAACAAATCAGAAAGGTAGAATGGATGACTTCTACAGTCCCTTCCAGATCTAAATTATAGTTCCATGATCCCTATAAGAAAATGAGGAAATCTAGTCTCAGAGAGATTAGTGTCTGGCCTCCAGGCACACCTATACCTCCCCTTTATATAGTGCTTTAAGGAAGTAGGTAGTGCCAATATTTTTAAACTCCTTTTACAAATGAGAAAACTAAGTCTCAGAGGGATAAATGAATTGCTTAGGGACACATAGCTAATCAATGTTGGCAACAGAACTCAAACACAAATCTTTCAACTCCACATGATCACATGGCCCCATAGTTACTCCCCAATGTTTTTTGCTTTACACATACTCTTCCAGTCACTCCAGTTTTATCCTTTGAGGAGAAAAGAGAATAACAGAGACAAATATCAGAACACTAACTTGAGGCATGAAGGTGCAGAATGAGCTATCACAATATCTCTGGTAATGAATGGTCCTGCATTTGGTATATTATTTTTAGCATGGCCTCATTAGAAACACAGACACATCCTATGGTCTCTAGTTACTACCTTTTTATTTAACAACCCCAGATTAAATGATGCATGAATTATTCAAACTAGTAATCCCTGGTTCATTCTCTAGGACTCTGTCCTTTTTCCTTCCTAGTTTTCTTCCTCAGCTTTCACACAATTCTAGTCTCTGGAACAAATAATAATTTAAAAAAATAGAAACCGAAGAAATGAGATACTAGAAACTATTTAGTTCTTCATTATGGAACTTCTAGTGAACTTCTAATCTGCCTGAGACAGTACAATGAATAAGACACTTTTGGAAAGTTTTCAGTTATGGATGTGCCTGGTACATCTACACTTTCCAATTATAGATGTACCCGGTGATAATATTAGGAACCCAAGGAAGAGGAGGTTCCAGTAGTAACTTGAGAAAGAACAGAATAGCAGGACAAGATCAATGAAACTCACCAGGAAGCACCCTCCATTGCTCCTGTATTATCCAGTAAGCACTGATTACCGACATCTAATCAGGAGGTCCTACCTTTTCCAACTTTCCCACATTTTCATTAAGCATCCCCCAGATATACACAAATACAACCTTCCACTCTCATTCCTAGCCTTCTGAAAAGGCGAGTATATGTCCTATTTTACAGATATGGAGGCGAAAACTCTAGAATTTAACAGAGGGAAACTTCATTTTAAGAACATAATTAAATCCACTTAAAATGAAGACATTTACAAAAAGAAGTCATTATCTCCATCGTCAACATGGAATCTAGAAACCCCAAACTTGTAGCCTAGTAAGATCTGATGAACCCCAGGTTTTAGGACTAGCTTGTAAGTTGGAGACCCTAAAGCTTGTACTTGTTCCCTGTTCCCTTGAGAATCCACCCTGAAGGGAATCTCAGGCTAGCAGTTTCAGATTGAATAATGGACCCTAAACTAAAAGACAATCCCCATCAGGGAGCCAAGCCCAAGCCAACTGACCCTTCTTGTCTCCAGAAGCCTCTCCCACTGAATCACACCCTCTTTTCAAGGATGGAACTCAAGACCTTCAGTTTACTAGACCGAAGTGCTGCCTACTGCACTAAGGAGTCACTCGGCTTGGGCTTGGCCCCACCTGAGGGGGATTGTCTTTTTTTTTTTTTTTTTTTTTTAATTTTAAACCCTTAACTTCTTTGTGTATTAACTTATAGGTGGAAGAGTGGTAAGGGTAGGCAATGGGGGTCAAGTGACTTGCCCAGGGTCACACAGCTGGGAAGTGTCTGAGACCAGATTTGAACCTAGGACCTCCCATCTCTAGGCCTGGCTCTCAATCCACTGAGCTACCCAGCTGCCCCTGAGGGGGATTGTCTTTTGCCTTAGGGTCCATTATTCAGTGTGAAACTCCTAGCCTGAGATTCCCTTCAGGGTGGATTCTCAAAGGAACAGGGAACAAGTACAAGCTTTGGGGTCTCCAATTTACAAGCTAGTCCTAAAATTTGGGGTTCATCAAATCTTACTAGCCTACAAGTTTGGGGTTTCTAGGTTCCATGTTGACACCATTAAAATGCAAACATCAGTGTATGACGCCATGAATTCCTGAAAATTATCCTATGTATTATAGTAGTAGCTTACAAATAGTCGAATTTTATTCATTATGGTAATTAATCCAATTGCTATAGGTTTGTCCACATTAATGAATAAAATGCCACCTCTCCCAATTCCACCATCATCAAGAAGATATGTGTACACTCCATGGATCAATCGTTTCCTTACACAGTTTGTGGATATGGGATCATAAAATCATAGATTTAGGGGTGGAAGGGACCTTGGAGAATTAGTCCAACACTTACTTCACAGATAAGGTAATTCAAGGCATAGAGGAGTTAAATGACTTGCCTAGTGTCTTATAACTAGTAAGTGGTAGAGATAGGATTTAGACAGGTCCTCCTAACTCTAAGTCCCTCACACTATTCATTATGCCACAAGACATGAGTAAAACTAAAAGAGATCACACAAAATGATTGCAAAAACTATTTTATGTACCTACAATTTTTTTATTTGAATGCATTCTTTATTTAAATCTGTCTCTTCACCTTCCATGAAAACCCTGATGCCTGAGATTGCTGTCCAGTCTGTTCTGGCAGTCAGAAGACTTGTTTCTGAGACCTCACTCTAATGCTAACTGCTAGACAAAAGACAAATCACTTATCCCATCTGGGCCTCAGTTTTCTTATCTTTTAAATGGGCAAAAAATGCTTCTACTGCCTTCCTCACAAAAAAAAATATACTATGTAAACCTAAAAATGCTAATAGCTAAAAATAGCCAATAGCTGAACGCTATTAAAGCTTAAAACTGTTCTGAGACTTTTGGAACACCTAGATGTAAATTCAGAGCTAGACTAAAATTAGAGCTGGAAGGAGCCTCAGAGACCATTTAGTCCAAGCCTTTCATTTTTCTGATGAGGGAAGTGATGTTCAGGGAGGTTAAGTAATTTGCCTAATATTATAAAGCTAGTATTAATAATTAAATTTTAACCTAGTTCTTTTGACTTGAGAGCCAGGGTTCTTTACATTGTATCATCAGACCTCTCTGTATTCTCTCTTGTTTCCAACTTCCTCCCCTATCTGATTTGGCCAAAAGTGTTGCCACTCTCAGCACATTCTAATATTCTTTATTAAAATACTTTTCTTACCTTGATTTCATTTCTTCCATGGCCCTCTCCCTCAATGAGCTTACCTTGTGTTGTGAGGGTTACTTAGCAATTAATTTAGTAATAGTGTTGGACCTAGCAGGAAGGGCTGGAGGATTCCAAGATGGAATGAAGGAGCAGGAAGTGGGGCTTGTGCTCTGAGAAAGACTCCATGATGGTTGGGACATAACTGTTGCTAACCCTGGGAGATCTCAGAGTTAGGGAAAAACTGCATGCAGATTCCCTGGGATCCTGAGAGGTGAAGGCTTTCAACAGTGGACAACAGACGTGCAGAGCAGCACCAAGTGGGGAAGTGATTTGTGATCTAGTGGACAGAATTGCAAACTCACTCTCACTACCTGGGTACCTTGGATCACCTAGTGGAGTTGGCTCTTGGCATCCTGTGACCATCCTTGGATTTACCTTGAGACCCCAAAGCCACCCTCAGGCCCTTTAGCTGAGCTGACCGAACCTGGCTGGAACCAGGTTTGGAGGAGCTTTTCCCTGTGACTTCAGTACTGCTTCCTTTGGGCCCTTCCTGGCTTAGGTCATTAGGATAGTGTAGTTAAGTCCTTCCCTGCCCCCTGTGGTTTGCCCTTAGATTTTAAGTGTAGAATCCCCTCTCCCATCCTTTATTTAGTTACCCTCAATTAAACTGTTATATACTTTACCTTTTGCCTGTTAGTGACTGTTGGATCAATTGCCATTCCTGTGACAGTTAACAGCTTGGCAGTAAACCCTGGTCTCCCTATCCTGGTTGATCCTGTCTCTCCTTCGACCCAGTGTGAACTCACAAACCATTTAGTTACATTTTAATAATAATAGTTAACATCCCTGGTGCCTCACCATTACACTTGTTATATTATATATTTCACATTACTCAAACAAATAATTTCCTAAGAAGAGAGAAATGTCATATTCCTAAGTAGCCATGGGGGTTGAATCAATTTAGAAAGCCGATTCAACTTAATCACTGAAAGACTGAGTTGATAATTATTAAGGTTGAGATCATGAGATCGCAAGATCATTGGTAGTATCTTTGAGGCCATCTAATCCATGTTAGTGAAAAAGGAATCCCTTCTATGATATCATGGAGTAATAGTTATCCACTCTGTTTGACAGAGAATCAATCACCTTCATAAACATCCTATTCTACTTTAGAAGTGAACCGTGAACTGCAGAAGACCCAAAGTTCATCTAAATGTTTCATTTTCTCTAATTGACCTATCATTTATTAAGCAACCATTCTGCTCTGTTTTTGTTATCTAGATCATTTTGTTTGTGCTTTGAAAAACATATTTTAAAAATATATAAGCAAGTAACAACAGATGCACAGTCATAGACATAAAAGGATTTCAAAGGCCATTTCATCCAATCCCTTTATTTTTACTGTCAGGGAAACTGAAGACCATGATGATTAAGTGACTTGCTCAGGTTACACCAGTAGTAAAAAATACAAAACCCACAATGGGATGGAACGAAGGGAAATGAAATTACAATTAAGGGTGTGTTGTAATAGTCCATTATTTCATCTACATTTGGAAATTTTTACAATTTAGTAACAATTCTACTTCTCAATATATTACCCTATTTATTAGAATTCTCCCATCATTCTCCCAATGAGAATCAGTCTTCTGGGCCCACTGGAAGTAAAAAGTCCTCAAAATTTTTGAGGCTGTGTGATCTGCAGTCTAATGAAGATTCCCAACTCTTAGAAGTTCATCTGAATCTCTTTTGACAAATGTTGGGGCATAGCTTTAGATGAAAAAGGGAGTTTCATTAGTAAGTTATCTTTTTTCCAGTGTTGGGCATTTCAATCTTTGTATTCTCTTGCCCATTACAAGTGTTTCCCCTCCCCCCCTTCTTCATAGCAATAATGAATATATACTTCTTTGGCTGATCTGGTTGTTCTTTCAACTTGAAAAACTTCATGCCACATTTGGAGGCAATGATTCACAATATTTTTGTTTTCCATGTCTCTCTGAAGGTCATTGCTTATCTTCTTCGAAATATTCAAGCTTTTTTTCCGAGCAATAATTTGTTAGCCCTTGGTGTTTTCAATAGCCTTTTCTTTGTGCTTTGGTGTTATTACTCCTATTATTACATAGTGGACTTGAATGAAGTTTGTAACACTTTGCTTCCTCATACTAACCACTGCTACAATAACTCTAGTAATTGCTGAAATATGCTCTGCAAGAGCTTTAACTTCTGTACATTTCCTTGAAATAATATTCACTCTTAAAAATCATAAAATTAAAAACACAACAAAAAAATCAATGAAACACCAATTCATGGGACAAAATCCAACTCTTGACCAACAGAACTGAAGGCGAGGAAACCAGTTCATTCTGGTGTCTTCCAATTAAAGTTAGATGTTCTGAGAAAGCCCAATCTCAGTAGAAGCAGACACACAACCCTTGCTGTGGAGAAAAAATTATTATTTGTCCCAGATAATTCACACATGACTGTATCACCTAGGGCAATTCTGTCAATGCTCATACATCAGGGTCTAAAGGAAAAGTTACTTTTATCCTGGTAACTTAGTACATAACTTTTCTCTTTGCTCTCTATGACTAAAAAGCTACTACCCTACCAAGAGATATTCTAGCACTTTGACCTAGCAAACTGATGCTAAGAAGGCCAGCAGATGGTCCCAAAGATAAGGTCCAGAAGCTAGTACATATAAGAGAGTAATGCCTATCAGAGACTATGTACCAAATAGCCACCAGCCCTCATAAGACCTCTTCATAGGAATAAATTGATTCATGGTAGTTAGGTTCCCAGGGCTGCCTATAAAATCCCATTAGAAAAATAATGTACCTGAACTATAGTGCTCAAAATACAAATTTGAATTCATCTTAGAATCAGGACTATTGCTGAATCTTGAACAAATTTCCATGATGAAATAGGGAAATTGGTGAAGTTTTTGTCCCTACTCTCCTACTTTCTCTCTAGACTCATTTGTCATCTATTAGTGTTCTCCAAGTTTTGATTCAAGAAACACTTAGAAAATAGCTATAATGAGTAAGGCAATCTACTAGATAAAAAATCTATCTCATCTGCCTTCAAGGAGCTTATTATCTAATTAATTAAACCAACCTTCTATACTTGGCCCCAGAAAACCAGCTAAGGCCATGCTTCATATCCCATCCATTTGTTTAGCCCAGTCATCTTGCCATTTTCCTTGCTACTTTTCCCCAACTGGCAAAGCACCTTCAGTCCAGACCACCAGAAAAAATGCACCAAGTCTGTGGAAAGAGTTTATCCACCCATATTTAAAATTCGTGGCCTAAATTAAACTGTCTTGACTGATGAATAAGTAAATGCACAACTAAACTAGCACACATTATTTTGTTGGTCCCAAACCACTAGATCAGAATACACTTCACATCCTATTCAATGATTCATATCATTGATCTGGTCATCTGCCCTGTGGCTGCATCTACCCTCCTTAACCCACCCCTACCCATGCACATACTTCTATCTTGCCCTGGACTCTGCATTCAAATCAGTAGTACCATATTATTATTGTTTCTCAAAAAAGACATCTCAGGTGACACCCCTAAGGATCAACTCACCATCTCTGCTATTCTTTAATCATAATTAATCCAAAACAAAGGAATCTGGTGAAATAACATGGTAAAAAAATGAAGATAAAACATTCTGTCTTCTGTGTTCTCTCTCTCTCTCTCTCTCTCTCTCTCTCTCTCTCTCTCTCTCTCTCTCTCTGTCTCTTATACACA
>NC_058132.1:181958686-182007057 GCF_016433145.1 Gracilinanus agilis | reverse complement strand
TCTCTCTCTCTCTCTCTCTCTCTCTCTCTCTCTCTCTCTCTCTCCCTCTCTCTCTCTCTCTCCTCCATAAGCCTGTTCCACATTGTACCATAAATATGAACTTCATCATCATCAGTGGAGATAGTGGATACACATAGAGATCAAGCATGAGACGCTAACATATAGGGAACACTTTTAGCCAGGATATGTGTTAAGTCATGCCTCCAGTGCTACCACACTATGGATGTGTTCTCTCTATATCATCAAGCTTCTCCCATTGGGACTCCTTCTTATTGGGTGTGATAGCTATGCTAGTTAATTTACTCTACTGGTCCCTAATAGTATCAAATTGTGTACTGGTAACTGCTGGACATATTTTTCTCTCCTGGGTGTTGCTTCCCTAGTCTCAGATTAGCCTATAGTGGGACCTGCTTTTTTTGGTTTCAGTTAGTCTCTTGGTGGCTATTGGCTATTGAGTACATGGTCTCTTGGTCACGACTCACTACTAACAGTTTCTGGGATCACCTCTTGAGAGTCACCCATTAACATTTAGTGACTCCAAGGAGATGAGCCTCTTCCCCTAAGGACAGGCTGCCAGTTCCTTAATCATATCCATCAAGCCCAGATTACAAAATACAGAATGCCTCCAGGATAAAATGGTCTTTTCTTTTGGACCTCTATGTTTAAGTATTGTCACAGATAACTAACTTAAATTTAGATAATCCTAAGGTTTTTCAACAAAAGCTCAATTCAAAAGCCGAGGTCATTTTTCTCTGGTTTCTTTGCCCCCTAATTATATCCCTACCAATCATATCTATTAGCAACAAAGTCTCATCCCTTTTCCTTAATTAAGGGGAAAAAACCTTATTGTCTCCTTACATTACATTTGGTGAAGATTAAAGATATGCTTTTATTTATGCTTCTAATTATTCAGTTCATTTTTCTCCGTACATCAAGAAAGTTGTTGGAATTGCATTTCCTCAAGTAGTTTCAGATATTCTGCTGACACACACACACACACACACACACACACACACACACACAGAGTTATAAGAACAGCAATGGCTGGCTTATACTTAGAAAACTATGAGCAGTCCATATTATTCCTCCTACTGGACAAATTCCCCCCAAGAAAGTAAAAAAAAAAAAAAAAGGTCCATTAGATACCAAAATATTCATAAAAGCACTTTTTGTGTTTGTAAAGAACTAAAAACAAAGTAGTCACTACTATTTGGCAAATGACTTAGAAACCTAGAATATATGAAAGCTATAGCATATTATTGTGCAGTTCAAAGTTACAAATATGAAGAATTCAAAGAAATATAGGAAGATTTATCAGAACAAATATAGAACAAAATAAGCAACACCATGGGAATAATATGAACAATGTCTATAACACAAATGAAAAGCCCACTAAAAGAAAGCTGAATTCCAAATAACTAAAAAACCAATGATATTCCAATGGATAATAAAAATATTTTTATTCCTTCAATGACAAAGAGGTCAGAGGCTACTAGCATAGAATGTCAGATTGTCAGATACAGTCTTTATAAGATGTTTTTTCTTAATTGGTTTTCTTTATCATAAGGGAGAGTTCAGTCTAAACTAGGAACTCTGACATAAAAATAAAAAGATTGACTATAATGTTCTACAAAAAGAAAAAATAAATTAAATCTTTAACAAAGAAATGAAAATAAATGGAATATCATAAGAATTTTCCTGTCTTGTTATCCAATCCTAATAGTCCTCTAAACTATAAAAACCAGCTAACCTCCTAAAGATTTCTAACAAAATCCTAGAACATATTATTGAGGAGGTAGTTGGTGAGTATTTGGAAAAGAAATTGGTTACTACTAGAAACTATCTTTTGTGGATTCATTAAAAATAAGCCATGCTGGTATATCTTAATTCCTAATCTTTTATTATTGTTACAAAACTTACAGGAAGCAATGGCATAATGGGGGTGAGGGGAAAGACAATGGATTTGGAATGGGAATATCCTTGATTAAGTTCTCACTGAGTGACTTTGGGAAGATTATTTAACCTTAGAGACTTTGAGTTTAATCATTTTTTAAATGAGTAAGATAATGCACATACTACTTCCATCATGATTCAGTGTAGACATCAAAGCAGAAATTCTGTCAAAGAGTTTTGCAAACTCTAGTCTTGTATTTAAATGAGAGATGCAAGAACAAGAAAAGTTATCCATTACATACATTGAAATCTTGTATCAGGAGCTACTTCGAAATGGCCAAAGTGGCCTTACTTCAGGGTTGATTTTATTGGCCCTATAAATGTTTTATTTATGACATTTTTCATCCTTCTAGCTTCGATGAAGTAAAAAGGAAAATGGAAAAAGATTATCCAAAGAATGTTGAAGAAGAATTCTCAGGAATAATTGGTAAAATAGATGCTGCTGTTGAAATGAATGGTGAGTATCTTATCAAACCTCAGAGAGATACCACTTGAGAAAAAGATAATTGTTTAGAGTAGGAGTTATTAACCAAGATAGATATCAGTGGCTCAATGAACTTGAATTGAAAAAAAAAAACATATATTTCAATAGAATTGGTTTCCTTTGTAATCCTATTTATTTTATGCATTTAAAAACAGAACTTGGGGGAAGGGGTCCATAGGTTTGGCCAGATTGCCAAAGGGATCTAAGTGACAAAAAAACAAACAACAAAAAAAACACGTTCAGAATCTTTGATCAAGAGAAAATCTTTACCTAAAAGTAGGCTCAGCTTAGCACATTACAAAACTTGTTCTTATATATCAGGGGTTGGCAACATATGGCTCTCGAGCCATCTCTGGCTCTTTTGAGGGCCAGATATGGCTCTTTCTGCAGGAGCCATAAAGTCCATTTTTTTTCAAGCGCTGTTACAGGAGCGCGCACTGTGAGCACCGTACGGCTCTCACGAAATTGCATTTTTAAAAATGTGGCATTTATGGCTCTCATGGCCAAAAAGGTTGCCGACCCCTGTTATATATAATTTGACCAGTTATCTGAAACTAGTTGGCCAGATTCTGGAATGCTAGTCTTTGACCCAAGATGTATGGACACTGCTACTATCTTTGCTCCTGGAAAAGCTCAATTCTGCCCAAATTTAATTGGTAGGAACAATGTCACCAAAGTACAAGAAGAGACGACATAGTTAATAGTTGAGTAATTGGCTTAGCGAATCAGGAGCTGTGTATTTGGAATCTGCCTCAGATGCTTAATAGCTATGCATCCCTGGTTAAGCTATTCAATTTCTGCAATCTCAGTTTCCGCATATATAACATTAATGGAATATTATGTGAACTGCCTATCTCAGAGAATCATTTTGAGGAAAGTGCTTTATAAACCTTGCATTATATAAATTCAAGATATCATTTTTAGGTATAGGCCCTGTCCATAACTGAAAATACTCATCAAAAAATACAAAAAGAAAAAAGAAAATACTCATCAGAATTGTTTTTTATCTTATGTTTATGTTATCTAAATTCTGTTATTCTGTGATTCTATTTGGTTGTTTTTTTTCTTTTAACCCTAACAATAGAAGACACTTAATAAATGCTTATAAAAGTGAAGTGAATAAAGATTGTGAATTTACTTTGACTTTAGCCTGGGAAGGGAACATTTGGTAGAGCAGCCATGCTAGATCAGAGGATCACCTTGGAGAATAGTAGGATGAGGCCAGATTATGAAAAGCATTAAAAGCCAGCCTTAAAAGTCACCCAACCCAGCTGTGTGATCCTGGGCAAGTCACTTGACCCCCATTGCCTACCCTTACCATTCTTCTACCTAGGAGCCAATAAACAGAAGTTAAGGGTTTAAAAAAAAAGGTTACCCAACATGCTACCTGACAAATTCTCAACTGCTCATTAAAGTAGTACCCCTTTTAGAAACATTACTAATTTTCTCACTGGCATATACTTAAATTATTTTTTTTGTGTTTTTGTTACCAAACTTTCAATTTGTTTCTTTTAGGTTACATTTACTTCTTTTCAGGACCAAAATCTTATAAATATGACATAGAGAAGGAAGATGTGGTTAATGTGATGAAATCTAGTGCCTGGATTGGTTGCTAAATAAACACATAAAGTATGAAGATCACTGGAAAGAGCTGATGACTGGATCATGAGAATAGAATCATAATGTAGGATAGAATTCTTCCTGGACGGGCTGACATTTTAGAGTCTGCTGATTTACATCCTGGTAAAAGGAAATACTAAGTGAAGAGAAAAACTGAGCTTGTGATTTCCATCACCATGATTGATTCAATGAGTTCATTCCATGTCAGATTCAGTTAATTCATCACATCCTTTTAATGATCAGAATGAACCCCCAAACCCAAACTAAACATCCCCACTTTCCCTTCCCCTTGGGTTTTACAAAGAATTTTTGACTCATTATTTCTTATCAGGAGGAAGGCCTCTAAAAGGTATCCTGATATATCAGAGAAACATTTTAATTGCCTGGAAAAATTATTAGCTGCTTTATCAACAATATTTTTACAGGCAATCAACATTTGAAGTGCTACAATTTGCTGTGAAACTTTTAAATTTCCTGTTACTATTAAAAATGCCATACAACCAAACTATGATGTGATTGGTTTGTTTTTTTGTTTGTTTTCCAACTTAGTGCTGAGTGTGCTCTTTGTAAAAAATAAAGGCAAACATAGTTGTCTATGTGAATTCCTATATTGGAACAAGTAGGATACTTTGTAAAAGGAAATCTTTTCAACGGAAGCCAATAAAAATGTTTTATCAGGCTATTTCCTCATTTTTCCTTTCTGTTAATAATGACTGGCTTCTATCAATCTTTTTTTTTTTTGATGTGTGAATTATGTACTTACAGAGATCAGTTGAAGGAAACTAGATGTGTTTAGACTAGAGAAGAGCTGTCTCAGAGGATACTCAAAACCTGTTCTTGAGTATTTAAAGACTGCCAGATGGAAGACATTGGATTTATTCTCCTAACACTTGAAGAGAAGAATTAGGAGTAACAGGAGTAAATATCGCAAAGGAGCAATTTTAAGATTAATGTCAGCTGCCTAAGAAAGCTGCTCAAAAGTGAAATAGAGTATCTAAGCTGAAGAGAAGGGGGAGTAAAGTTTTTCCAAAGGAGATCTTCAAAGGCTAGCTAAACCCATGCTTGTATGTTAGGCAAGAGATTCTTCTAACAGGTTGTGATAGATGGCCCCTGGGGGCAGTTCAACTTTTAATTTTTTTTCTTTTGCAAAACTCTATAGATAATATCATTGAAATATAAGCCTGGCAAAGACTCTCGGAGAAAGCTGTGCTACTGAAAACTCTGATCTGGGGTCAGAGGGTCCTGGTTCAAATCCTGCCTTGGATGCTTACTAGTTATATTATCTTGGGCAAGTCATTTATACTCCTTGGGGGAAGGGGAGAGGGTTTATGTTTCCTCATCTATAAAATTAGGGGACTGGACTAGATGATCTCTGAAGTACCTATGAACTTATCTATTGCGTTCACAATCATCTCCTGACTTCAGGCAGGACTACATTAAATGAAGTCCTTTTAAAATAACATACTCTAGGAAAGTAATAATTAGCATTTATTTAGCACCATAAGACTGGCAAAGCTCTGTACATTTGCTTATTCATTTGAGTGTTTTCCTAATGCATTCTGTAATGTAAACAACTCTAACAGATTTCATGCTAACTGCTAATTTAAAATTTTTCTGCTATAATTTAAATTAGACTTCTCAATAGTGAGTTTTTAATAGTGAGGATCAGAGCTGATTATCCTATATGGTTCAGCTTTAAAAAATTAGGATTCTCTTTTTTAAATAAATTGTTTTATTGTGAAAGAGAGCAGTCTCCTATCTATAATATGCCTGGGGTTACCCTTTAAAAAATGATCTAATATTGGACTTTTGAATATTCCATCCACCCAGGCATCTAACAGATCCTCCACATAATCTCATCCTATGTAACTTTTGTCCATATTTTGCCATTAATTTTCCATAGAGGGTCTACACTGTGTACTAGAGGACTTCCTCTGGTGCTCTTGGCACCTTAAGGATACAATGCACCACTCTGGCTTTAAGGTTTTCTATTTTCAAAGGAAGAGGAGAGGGTTGATAAAATACCTATTTAAGCTTTTTATTGAATTTCTGTTGCCAATACTAGATATGTGATGTTGGATAGTTGCCTATGTGAGACTCCCTAAATGGAGCATTTCTTGGTTATCCAATAAATGATAGGCAATCGGATATTGGTCTAATCTTCAAAAGTCATGTTTGCAGTTGGTCTTACAGGTATTTCATGACGCAGTAGAAGTAGAAACTAGTCCTTATGATGGAGATTCCTAGCATGAAGAGTGTCGATCTTTTTAGTGGAACACCAAAAACAAAGGCCCTCTGGGTGCTGTAATAGTTTGTCTGCAGTATGACCTCCTGCTAATAGAACTACTTGGAAACACCAACTCTCCACCTTGCCAGAGCTGTATGATTCTATCATTGTTCATTAGATTTAATGACTTCCTCCTCTTCCTTTCAATGGCATTTTTGCCAACTAAAATGAACTAATATCATGTTTTGAGAAAATGTTCAGAACGACTTGTAACATTCCTTGGGATAATGAGGAACACTTTCAACTTCCACAGAACTAGAACTGAAGGTTGAAGATCTCTGGGTTTTACTTTTCAAAAATTAGACTGGTTTAAACTTCCAAGTTTGAATAATAATAAAATTATATTTTTTGCTTCAAACCTGCAATTTCATTAGTATAAGAACTCCCAAATGAAGGAATTTCCTCTATTGATGAATATTGGGTCCTACTCTGCAACTTACAGTCTTAGAGAATTACCTGAGAGGTGACTTGCCCAGAGTCATGATGTGTGTGTGTGTGTGTGTGTGTGTGTGTGTGTGAGAGACAGACTCAAACCCAGATCTTTTGATATCAAATCTCTGATTCTAGCCACTACAGCAATTCTAAATCTAGAGTCTCCACATTTTTTAACCCTTCTGTCTTTGAATCAATACTATGTATTTGTTCTAAGGAAGAAGAGCAGTAAGGAGTAGCGAGAAGGGTTAAGTGACTTGCCCAGAGTCATACAGCTAGGAAGTATCTGAGGTCAGATTTGAACTTAGGACCTCTCATCTCCAAGTCTGGTTCTCTCTCTCCATTGAGCCACGTAGCTGTCCCATGAATTTGTTTTTAATTTTTTTTGATACTTGTTTTTAATATCATTTTTTCTTTTGCATTCCTATATATTTTATTTTTTGCATTTAAAAACATCATTCTGAAAAGAAATCCTTTGACTTCTCTGGCAAAGAGGATCCCTGAGTGAAAAAGTTTATACACTTCTGCACTTATACCCAGCTCTCCCTCAGGTAATTTCTCCCCAGAGGTTAAAGACTCAAGGATATTTGGAAATCATTATGTCTATGCCATGACACAGTATTTCCAACCCATGGATACAGATGTTATATACATTGGAAAGAACTAACTGGCCTTTTACCAAACAAAAGGAAAGAGAGTAATTGTGGTTGCGGTGTCATTTCTTCATCATATAACCCAGACACCTTTCTCAGCTGAGAAACAGAGGCAGAAATAATTCACATACAATATACACTTGGCTTCAGTATAGATGTAAGTAGAAAATGTTTTGTTAAATAAAGGCATTTTGACCAATACAAGTAATGACTCACATTTATAAAGTGCTCTAAGTGTTGGGAAGATTATTTCTTTTGGAAACATCTTTGGGGAAATGAACAGGCATTCAGTTCCTGGTGATATTTATATTTATCTTGCTAATAATAACATCTTTCAGAAGATGGAGGAAAAGATAAGAGGAACTGCAATTCTGGACCCTATTCTGAATAATTGGTTGGTGAAGAAGAAATAATAAGGATTTATTAAGGCAGTGACCTTGCCATCTTAAAAGATGTTCTAGGGTAAAAGAAATATCCAAGGGAGTCTTACTTCCATGTTGCCTCATTGATGGAATGCAGGTCACCTTAAGTTTACAAAGTATATGCTGATGGAGAAGGTAGGAAAAATTCCACTGAAGACTTTAAACTATGTGATCAGCAGCAAATTTTGTCTGCTTTCTTTGAACCAGTTTGCCATAATCAAGTTGGCAATTGAGCAATAAATCCTTAGGCTGCAGAAGCCTAGAACTCAAATGAACATCCAAAATGGCCCATGGTCCTCTGTGGTCTCCTTCTTCTTTTTCAGTGATGGTGGAAGAATAGCTAAACAAAAAAATTTATGAATGAATGAACAAATAAATAAATGGGAGAGCGAACAAACAAACAAACGAATGAATGAATGAATGAATGAATGAATGAATGAATGAATAAAAATAAAGGATACAAGGAGTTATATAGATTTTGTACCATTTATAGATATTAATTTAATGTCTGGTACTCTTTAAGTATAAAATCTCTGGGGGAAAGCTAAGTGGCTTAGTGCATTGAGAGCCAGACCTGGAGACAAGTGGTCCAGGGTTCAAATCTGGCCTCAGACACTTCTTAGCTGCGTGACCCTGGACAAGTCACTTAACCCCATTGCCTAGCCCTTACCACTCTTATGCCTTGGAACCAATACAGAGTATCAATTCTCAGACAGAATGTAAAGGTTTTAAAAAAATGTGAAATCTTTGACCAATAAGTTTGATATATTATTAGAGGAACCAAAATGAACATCTATAAATGAAACTAGAAGATACAAACAAGTTAAAGCTAATGGGAAGATGGCTCATATATTCTCTTCAGAGATGTCAGTCAATGATTCTGCAAAGTTGGTTTCATCTGATGTTCCAGGATAATAAGAAGCATGATTATCTGTAACACTTTATCATCTCATCTTGTGATGCTCAAGATAAAGGATGTAAATAAGGACATTTAGCAAAATGTGTAGCAAAGAGTAAAGAAATAACTAATTCTATAAAAACTTGGAAAGCTCTTCCAAATCAAGTCAATATTTGTCTTAATATGGTCTCAAGGTGGAAATGAGCACAAAGGAATCCTTTGAATAAGGGGACAATTTCCAAGACTGAAGATACTGTCGATTTCTTCTGCTCTTTCTTCAGTATTTAACAGTGAATGCTATCTAATTAAATGGTTATGTGATGAGTTGCCAAAGTATCACTAGAAAATGAAAGCAGAGTCTGATAAAATACTCAGGAACATAAGTGAGGTTTGCGAAAGGACAAAGCCTTTATCCCAAGATATTGAACTATCTAGTGTTCTTGGTCCTGCAAGGAGACCTCATCAACTCCTGAATCCATGGAGGCCAGAACAAGCAGCAAAGAATCTGCAGAAACAGCACTTTTCAGCAATCTTTGGGACTATTATATATTCAACGAATTTGAGGCTGAATTGCCCTTAATTATACAGAAGAAAAGCTCTGTTTTTATCAGTGTGCACATTGCTAAGCAAATGAAGACTTTCTGAATAGATAGATACGAATTCAAAACCTTCAGTTACCCCCAATATAAGTGATTTATTTGAAGGGAAATCTTTTTTGGGAAATTTCTCATGATTAGCTTAAGGATGACATAAATTCAGTAACCTTGGGAGATAGCTGTTATCTCGAGGTGGGAATCTTGTCCAGTGTAAGTGCTAATCATTATTCTGAAAATGATCTTGGAAGAAATTACCATGGTCTTAAAGTGGGACTTTTCATAAAGGTCATGCTGTGAAAGCAAAAAAGACATTTTGAACTTTTGAAAGGCCAGCTAAAAGGTTATAAATGGTTATGGAGAATATTGTTTTTATAATCAAAGTAATAACAACAACAATAGTAAAAATAACTAGAATTTATATAGCACTTCAAGGTATATAAAGTGCTTTTTAAATCTATCATTTTATCCACACAACAACCCTGGGAAGTAGATATTAATATTCTCATTTTTAACATGAGGAAACCAAGTCTAAGGGAGGTTATGTACTTGCCCAGAATCACACAACTACTAAGTGATTAAAGCTGGATTTGAACATGACTCCCTTTCAAGCACTCTACCCACTAAGCCACTTATCTTCCTTACTTCAAAGGAAACTATTAACTCACTAGTAACAAACAAAAGTAGCAAAATAAAATATAATACACAACACAAATGTTTCTTTCTCTTAGAATGGGAATATCCAAAAATGGTGGTTGCTCAAGTGCTTTTAATATAGAATAAGTAACCAAGTCACAAACCAATCCCCACACAAAAGTTTAATCCATCATTTACCTTATTTTTACAAGTAGAAATTAATAACATTAGTAGTACTTTGAATTATTAGTCAGAGTTCAAGGATCACAGAAGGTACTGGATAATAAAAAGGTCCCCTGGGTCAGGAGGGTAATGAAAACTATTGGAAAATATAGTCCAGTATTAGATAATGCAAAAGATTCTCAGAAGGCTCCTACCTATGTATAATGAATACTTTATTTTAAAAGAAGCTAGAAGGCACCAAGGATAAGGTGAACCCACCAATTTTTTAAAATGAAATAAAATGAAACTAACTACAGATATATCTTAACAAGAAAATAGTTGCTTTTTAATATGGAAGACAATTCTGTAAGAAGCAAGTAAGAGGTAGAGTAAATTTCACAGATTAGCTTTAAGAGGAAAGGAGGATAATTTGGATACAAGCCCTGGGAGAAGATTCTGACAAGGAAAAAAGGATCTTGGGAGTTTTTACTGGAATTTAACACTCACTCTGAATCTGGCTTTCACTGAGCTGGGAAGGAGCTAGGAAAGAGGATCTTTAGCTCTGGCAATTTTCCTCTTGAAAATCCTAATCTCATAGAGAGATTAGTGATTCCTGGGTTTGAGAATCTGCTTTGGAGTAAACTGCTTTCCTTGAAGCACAGAGATCATCTGCCTGAGATGCATCTGTCAGAAATCCATTGGTGAAGGTAAAACCCAGAGTTTGGTCATCTAGGACTCTGGGTATCCCCAAGAACAACTTTAGATAAGGGTTCAAACACATCTGTGAGTCCTTCCTATTTATCCTTTTTTGTAATCCATATTAATTAGATTAGTTTATAGTCAGATAGCTGGGTTTTGGGGGGTTTTAGTTAGAGATAAGGAGTTTAGAGTAGCTTGAGTGAATTCTCAAGAACTAATTCACCATGAAGTGAAAGTAGGTGGGTGGAGATTAGATATATAGTTTTAGGAAATTACCTATCATTTCCCTATACTCCTTTTATGAAATTAAATTGTTTTTAAAGCCAAGGAGGTTGTGCTTTACTGGCCTAGATAGTTTCCTAGGTGGGGGTGGTTATCATCTTCCATCCATCTAGGAAGGATTTTTATTTCAATTCAAAATTAGCTTTCTTAGTGCAACAAGATCATTGTAGATAGCATTGCATGCAATCAAAAAGGTCTATCCCTCACTATTTAAACAAGCAATTGATTCTTAAAAGAGATAAATAGATCAAAATAAGGAAACCAGCTATGATCTTTGCCAGGTACTAGGTAAATGTCTAAAATTTCCACACTAAAGAGGCCAGAAGATATTAAACAAAACAGCCAAGAATAACAACGGTCAATTAATACAAACTCATTTGCTAAACACCACAGAAAAGCAGGATGGAAGACAATGAAATATAGGGCTAAAAATAACAGATTTCTGGTCAGGGATGGCATATTTCTCACAAGGTCTATGAAGAAGGTATTTGCCTAGCATCTTGCAAATCCAACAGAAAGGAATTATGTGTATATGCAGGTATGTATGTATCTATATGTACGTGTGTAGACATACAGGTCTTCAAAGATCTGATAATAGAGGATTAAAGAAAATAAGTCTATCTTCCAGAAAGCAGTCATGTAACATAATGGGGGGGGGGGGAGGTTGGAAGGATAAACAGGAGAATGATTATGACTTACAGGGAGACGATTAAAGCTCAAGAAGAGGAAATAAAAGAGGTTTTATGCTTCCAAGCTGTGTTTTAAACATCAGCAAAAGTTTAGAAAGTGGTGAAAGGCTTTTGTCCTGATGCCAAAAGTAAAGGACCCTGGATCAGATCCAAAAATGAGACAGATTTCTTGAATAGTGATCAAAGTCAGCAAGACTCAAGAGGATTGAATCCTTCACAATGGCAGAGCACTAGTCAGAAAATCAGGATCCTAATTCTATTTAAAATTATAGGCAAGTTATTTAACCACTCTGTGCCTTATTTTTCCTCTTTTATAAAATGGAAATAATACCTGCTCTAACTATTTCCTCACAAGGTTATAATGTGAATCTAAAGTTCAATACAAATAGTTCCCAGTTACTCTAGAAATTAACCAATATCCTCCCTTTCCAGAAAAAAAATTTGATCCACAAGGGATGATAGTATTCTTTGTCTGGCTTAACTACTTCCTCTCCTACTACCAGTAACCCCAGGTTCAAAATTTATTCCATGACCCTGACACTCCCAAAAGAACAGGGAAGAATACAAAAAATATTGTCAAGAATGCTGTTGTCACTGACCTGGTGAGTCATTATTACTCAAATCCCTTGAGGTTTTTGTTCCCAAGACCTAAGGCAGCTTTCAAAGTACAGCCTACAGTGGAAATCTTTCCCAGAGAAATATATACTCCAGAATAACTTAAACACTGACACATAGGTTTCCTTTATAATTCTATATATTTTTCTGCATCTAAAAACATTATTCTGAGGTGTCCATTAACTCCACCAGACTTCCAAAGGAGTATACAATACAAAAGAGCATTTAGATCCCCAGTTTTTATATCTATTTGAAGTTCATTTGTGTGTTGTTACAAAAATCACAAAAAAATATTTATTGGAATAAAATATGAACTGAGAAAGTTAGTCGCATAGATCGCTTGAGAAAAATGTCAAAAGGTTGCACAGAAATTTTTTTTGTAAAAATAAATAAAGGACCATAGAATTGAGCATACTCTTTGATCCTCTAACACCTTTACTGGGTCTATATTCTAAAGAGATAATAAGAAAAGGAGAAAGGACTTACTTGTAAATATATATATATGTATATATATGTGTGTGTGTGTGTGTGTGTGTGTGTGTGTGTATATATATACACATATATACATAAGTATATATAGCAGCTTTTTTGTGGAGTCAAAGAATTGGAAACTGGGGGAGGGAGGGTGTCCATCAATTGGGGAATGGCTAAACAAATTGTGGTATATGTTGGTGATGGAATACTATTATACTATAAGAAATGATAAACAGGATTTCAGAAAAAGCTGGAAGGACCTGTATATGAACTGATACGGAGTGAAATAAGCAGAATGAAGAGAGAGCATTGAACACAGAAACAGCAATATTGTACAATGATCAACTGTGAAAACTTGGCTACTCACAGTAATACAACAATCTGGGACAATTCTGAAGGACCTTAATGTGGAATTCTATCTACCTCCAGAGAAAACTGTTGGAGTTGAAGAGATATGGATCAAAACATACTATCTTTCACACCAGTGTATATACAGTTTTATTTTGGGGTTTTGGTTTTGTATGAGTGTTCTCTTACAACAATGACCAATATGGAAATGTGTTTTGCATGATTATATATGTCTGGCCCAGATCAAATTGCTTACCATCTCTGTGGAAGAGGAGAGAAGGGAGGGAGGGAGATAGTTTGGCTCTTATATAATTTTGGAAAACATATATTGAAAATTATTGTTATATGTAATTGAGAAAATAAAATATAAATAGAATAAAATAAGACGAGACATTGCTATATAAATATTTGAAACCATGTCATAAGGTAACTGCAACTCTGGCCTTTTCATACAGGGATATATTTGAAACAAAGAAATGATAAAAACATACTTAACAATTTCCACCTTTCCATGTACCAACTCCACTTTCCACATACAAATCTTCCTATTTTGATCACAAAGTTTTCAAAAGATTTGGGACAAAATCCCATTGACTCAAATTTTGCGTGAAAACTGAAACCAAAGTAAGTTGCTTGTAGTATACAGTTCTTAATTAAAGTTGTGCTTAACAGAAACACAGAAGAAAAACAATTGCTTGATCACATGGGTCGATGGGGATATGATTGGGGATGTTGACTCTAAACGATCACCCTACTACAAATATCAATAATATAGAAATAGGTCTTGATCAATGACACATATAAAACCCAGTGTGGAATTGTGCATTGGCTATGGGAGGGGGTTGGGAGGAGAGGAAGAAAAGAACATGAATCATGGAGCCATGGAAAAAATTTCCTAATTAATCAATAAAATAAAATTTAAAAATAAAATAAAATTTAAAAATAAAGTTGTGCTTAATTTTGGAAGCATGCCTTAACCTGGCATAGAAAATAGGTGTAATGTTCTGTGTTTAAAATTAAAAGGCCCGGATTCAAATCCCCTTTCTGCTATTTTTATCTTATATGGCCTTGATCCAGTAAATCAACTTTTCTAGCCTCAGTTTCCTCCTCTGTACATTGAAAGAATTAGAGGATCTCTAAGATTCCCTCAAATTCTAAATCAGAAAATACTTAATGAGAAAATGACTAACTTTTTAAATTTTTAGTTTCCACCTATTGCTTTATTTCTGTAATAGGGGAGACTAGATATTTAAGGTATGGTCACCAGAAATCGATTAACTCTATTTCAAAATAAAATAGACCCAAGTCAGGATGACTTTTATGGTAGTTTATTTACAATTAGGAAGGATGAAGGTAGGGAAATTGAGAGAAAGAAACTCTGGCCCGGACAGAGGCCCAAACCAGGTAGGAATTTAGAGGCCCCAGCAGAGGGGCACAGAGGTTAATTAAACAAGGCTTCTAGCCACAAGGCCTCCTCCAATAAGAGAGGCCTCCTTAAGGCAAGAGCCTCCAGAAACGCCAAGAGAAGAGAAAGAGGGTCAGCCTAACTTACTCACATGACAATTCAAAGTGAAGCAGTCAGAGGTCCCACCAGAGATCCTTCAACACCAAGTTCAAAGCTCCTACTCCTCTCCACAGGAAGTTACGATCATATTTAAAAGATAGGATCTTTCATCACTTCCTTCATCCATCTTCAATTTCAAGTGGACAAATGACAGCCTCAACACTGTTTTGGACTGCCCAAAGGGCAATCCTTTGTTTTTTATTTGTTACTTACTATCATGTGTGCGTCACAGACCTCCCCCTCCCCACTTAATTCTAAGTTGGGTGGGGTGACATTATTCCTGGTGGCTAGAGTCTGAACAAATGAATGAGGGTGAACTAATTCCATTTACACATTTCTCTTTCTTTCCTCTGATTCTCTTTTTGTAGAGTTCTTACTTTAGGGAGACTCCCAGTAACTTAGGACATAGAATTTCTAATGAATCACTTCCATAGGTAGCTCTGATCTTCTCACATAAACACTAAAACCAACACACACTTTAGGGGCTATAAATGTGCAATGGGGTTCTAAAAGTGCATAAAAAATACAGAGCAGCCAATGTCTAGAACAGCCTTTCAAGAAGTCAGCAAATCTGACTCAAGAATTCTTTCACATGGAAATGAAAGGGCTACCAATGCCACCTATCACATATGTGTCCTTGAACAAGTCAACAATAACAAGCATTTAGTAAAGGTTTACTATGTGCCAGACACCATGTTAAACAGCAAGGATACAAAGAAAATCAGAGAGTCTCTTTCCACAATCTAGTGAAGGAGACAATAAGCAAATATGTATACACAACTTGTATGTGTACATATGTGTGTATTGTATAGAACAAATTAAAGATAACATCAGAGTGAAGATAAATGACAATTTCTCAGGTCTCAATTTCCTCAACTATAAAATAATAAATGAACTCCAATGTGCCTTCCAGCTCTAGACCGAAGATCCAAGAATCCATATTCTGCCTATTAGTAAGAATAAGCTGAAAAGATACTCCTCTCAAATAGGGGTGTGCAGTCTCTGCCCAAGCAGTCCAGGCCCATTTCCATAGTGCCAGGTGCTTGTTGAGCTGTTTCTGGGAATAAAGACATCTGGGAAGTATAAGGTTTTCAAGAGTTGGGACTCTTGAGGATTACTAATATCCTCTGGTATGTTGCTAGGGGAAAGGGTTGGAGTTAACTGTAGATGAAACTTGGCAGCTGGCAGCTGCTACTCCAGAAGCCCTGGGAAAGTATGGGTTACCCACAGGACCCTGGTTTAAAAAAGGCAGGCTATTTCCCCAGCCTCTTGCCTAAGCTTTTTCTCCCAAACCATACACAGGGCTCCCAGGAAAAGGCAACTGGCTTGTACCCCAGCTCCTCTCTGGACTATTGGCATTGACTTGATTGCCAACCAGAGCTCTCAATTCAATTCAACAAGCACAACCTCCAGTTGTGTTTTCTCTCATTGGTCACAGTTGTTTGCTATGTTTAAAAACAAAGACATGGGCAGATCATTCATTCGGGGCTGTGGGTGTCTGCTTAGGAAGAAACACAATCAGTTCCAGGCAATGAATGCTAACATTCCCATATTGCCACTGAGGATTTTTAGATAGCCATTCTCCAGACATTCTGCACTGTGAGCAAGTCCCTGTAATTGTGTTTGTTTGTATAATTCAAAGGACCAAAGTAAGAAAAGACATAGATTTATTTCATCATGTTATACAGATTGAATTGCATCAATTTATTGACTGCTAGCATTAAGAATTTCTGTGCTGCATTCTGTCCTGTATTAGGTACCATGTTCTGAGCCTTTAAACCTCAAATTCCCACACAGGGCAGACAGACAATGGCAGACCAATCTGTCTGCTTCTGTGACTGGACAGTTCTGAAGCAATAAAAGGATAAATGGAAACAGCATCCTACCCCTGCCCCCTCCAGTCACTTCAACTGAAGGGTTTTATGTGGTTTTGTTTTGTGCCGAGCCTGGGAATGAAAGAGAGAGGGGAACACTTAAAAAGCATAAAAGAAGTAGAAGTCATGCTTGCCTTCAAAAAGGAATCTATAGAAATAGTTACATAAGCATTAACAATAGAATTACAGAATTTGAAAGTTGGAATGGATGTCATTGGCCATCTAGCCCAACTGATGCCTAAGAGGAATTACCATTCTAGTAAATCCAATGAGTATCCATCCCCCCTCTGCTTGGAGACTTCCAGGCAAGGGCAAGATTTCATCTCTCAATTCAGTTTATTTTACATTGAGATAGTTCTGATTTTTTATTGGGTCCCTCCTGGCATCGAGCCTAACTGGAACAAAATGGAATAAGCCTAATCCATCTTCCAACTTACAGTCCTTCAAATACTTGAAAAAAGGCGTCATGTGCCACTTCCAGTCTTTTTAAAAATCTAAGCTAAACTTCTCCTTTCCTTCAGTGGTTCCTCACATAACACAGACACGAAGTCTGTCACCATCCTTTTGGACACCAGAAAGTAGCAAGTCTTGAAAAAGAGGATGATTTTGCTTTAAAGTTATGGGAAAGACCCCATGGAAGAAGTGAGTCTTGACTTGGGTCTTGATAAATAGTTGGGGGTGGGGAAGGAAGAGGGGAGCAAGGTGGCTCAGTGGATAGAGAGCCAGACCTGGAGGCAAGAGGTCCTGATCTTAAATCTAGTGTCAGACACTGTCCAGTCACAGAAGCAGACAGATTGGTCTACTGTTGTCTGTCTACCCTGTGTGGGAATTTGAGCTTTAAAGGCTCAGAATCTAGTACCTAAAACCAGACAGAAAGCAGCACAGAAATTCTTAATGTTAGCAGTCAATAAATTGATGCAATTCAATCTAGTGTGTGATTTGGGGCAAGTCACTTAACCCTCATTGCTAGCCCTTACCACTCTTCTCCCTTGGAAACAGTACATAGTATTGATTCTTGATGGAGGATAAGAATTTTTTTAAAAATGATATAAGTAGAGAGGTAAGGAAGGCCTTCCCAGGAGGGACAACATTAGCAAAGGTGTGGAGGTGAGAGTGAACGTGGTTTGTTCAAAAGTTATTGAGGATCAATTCACAACTCCACCAGCAATGCATTAATATCCCAATTTTGCCACATCCCCTCCAACATTCATTACTCACCCCTGTTGTCATTTTAGCCAACCTGCTGGGTGTGAGGTGATACCTCAGAGTTGTTTTGATTTGCATTTTTCTAATTATTAGAGATTTAGAACACTTTCTCATGTGCTTATTGATAGTTTTGATTTCTTTATCTGGAAATTGCCTATTCATGTCCATTGCCAATTTATCGATTGGAGAATGGCTTGATTTTTTGTACAATTGACTTAGCTCCTTGTATATTTGAGTAATTAGACCTTTGTTAGAGATTTTGTTTATAAAGATTTTTTCCCAGTTTGTTGTATCCCTTCTGGTTTTAGTTGCATTGTTTTTGTTTGTACAAAACCTTTTTAATTTAATGTAATTGAAGTTATTTATTTTACATTTTGTAGTTTTTTTCTAACTCTTCCTTGGTTTTAAAATCTTTCCTTTCCCAGAGATCTGACAAGTATACTATTCTGTGTTCACCTAATTTTTTATAATTTCCTTCTTTATATTCAAGTCATACACCCATTCTGAATTTATCTTGGTTTAGGGTGTGAGATGTTGACCTAAACCTAATCTCTCCCATATTGTTTTCCAATTTTCCCAGCAGTTTTTATCAAATAGTAGATTTTTGTCCTAAAAGTTGAGCTCTTTGGGTTTATCATAGATGGTCTTGCTTAGGTCATTTACCCCAAGTCTATTCCACTGATCCTCCCTTCTGTCTCTTAGCCAGTACCATATTGTTTTGATGACCACTGCTTTATAGTATAGTTTAATATCTGGTGCTGCTAGGTCACCTTCCTTCATGATTTTTTTTCATTATTTCCCTTTATATTCTTGATCTTTTGTTCTTCCAAATGAACTTTGTTATTGTTTTTCTAATACTGTAAAAAAGTTTCTTGGCAGTTTGATAGATATGGCACTAAATAAGTAAATTAATTTGGGTAGAATGGTCATTTTTATTATGTTAGTTTGTCCTATCCATGAGCAATCAATGTTTTTCCAATTGTTTAGATCTAGTTTTAATTGTTTGGAGAGTGTTTTTAGTTGTGTTCATATAATTCCTGTGTTTGTTTTGGTAGATAGATTCCCAAGTATTTTATATTGTCTAGGGTGATTTTAAATGGAATTTCTCTTTCTAACTCTTGCTGCTGTGATGTGTTGTGTAGTGCAAATAGGGTGCATATCAGCCCTGCAAAGCCTTACTGAAGAGTTTCTGACAGTTGGAGAAGGGTTTGAATCCTGAGGTTAGTCAGTTGACCCGGGGGACTCAATGAGAATAGAAGGGTCAACTAAGTTCTGTTCTCTAGACTGAAAACCTGGCCTATATTCTGCAGTTTTTCTCTTAAAATCTGTTAGCATAACTATTTCCTTTAGATCTCCCTAATCTCCCTTATTTCCAATCATCATTTTCCCTTCCTAAATTTCTTGGAGTTTTGAAAGCAGGGTGGATCTTGGAGTTTTAGCTTTCAAACTTGTTAGACATAGTTTCCTGTAGTCAAATAGGGCTTACCCTTGTTACAAATTATCTCTTGAATCATTGTATCCAACTTTCCTAATCCTATAGGCTACAAACCCTTTGGGGGTGAATTAGGCAGGTCCTATCTCAGTCTCACATTCCTCTCTCCCTCCCCCACCTGAAGATTTCCCTACACGGCTGTTAAGAGTTACCTTGTACCCCTCCATCCCTTCCAATCAACCTTAAAAATCAATAAACCCTGTTTATCAAGTAATTAAACCTTTGGCTAGTTCATTAGTTGATTGATAAGAGAGAGGGAGAAGGGGAGAAAGGAATAGCATTGTTCCTGGGTTGTGAAGGGAATTGGAGGTGTCCATTTTGGTGGAAGTATAATCTCAATACTTCCTCTGAGCTATTCCTTTGTGAACCTGAGAAACTGACTAGAAACCCTCTAGTCAGTTTCAAGCCATTCTTGGCTGGCCCTAACCTTTGTCTGTAGAAGTGCCCTTCCTGCTTAAAGGGCTCAATCTGTTTCCCTTTAATGTCTCTGTCTCAAACCTGTGTCCCAGTCTGTGTCTCTCAGGTTGTAGCTGTCTGCCCTTACAACTCTTTATACCTCCATGTTTATATTCCCTAAACTTAGTCATTCCCTTACTTCTCCTACCACCTCAATCTACCACCTTCACCATTGTATCTTTGTTATCTATTTACTACCTTAGGGATCCAAAACCCCCTATCCACAGTGCCTTATCCCTATTCACATTACCTTTAGTCCTTTACCTGCCTTATCCCTATTGCAACCTTACCTTGCCTTAATCTTCCTATTACCTCTAGCTTATTCCCATATTACAACCACCTTATTACCCCACTAGGTTAATCCCCTTATTACATCCCTGCCTAAATTCCCATATTACAGTTGGAATGTGTAGAAATGCTGATGATTTATGTGCATTTATTTTGTATCCTACAACTTTGCTAAAGTTGTTGATTATTTCTACTAGCTTTTTAGTTGATTCTCTAGGATTTTTTTAAGTAGACCATCAAATCATCTGCAAAGAGTGATAGCTTAGTCTCCTTGTTGCCTATTTTAATACCCTCAATTTCTTTTCTTCTCTAATTGCTACTGCTTGTGTTTCTAGAACAATGTTAAATAATAGAGGTGATAATGGGCATCCTTGTTTCGCAGCTGATCTTATTGGGAAAGCTTCTAATTTATCCCCATTGCATATGATGCTTATTGTGGAAACACAGAAGAAAAGAAACTGCTTGAACACATAGGTTGATGCAGACATGATTTGGATGTAGACTCTTAATGACCACCCTAGAACAATTATCAATAATATGGAAATAGGTCTTGATCGATGTCGCAGGAAAAAACCAGTGGAAATGTGCATTGGCTACTGGGGGGTGGGAGGGTGGGGGAGAGAGAGCAAGAACATGAATCATGGAACCATGGAAAAAAATTTTCTGATAGATAGATAAATAGATAGATAGATAGATAGATAGATAGAGAGATAGAGAGATAGAGAGATAGAGAGATAGAGAGATAGAGAGATAGATAGATAGATAGATAGATAGATAGATAGATAGATAGATAGATAGATAGATAGATAGATAAATGAAAGAATGAGACTAAAAAACTGTTATTGAGGACAATGGCCTGCCTGGGGTAGACGAGGATAGGGAAAAAGTATAAAAGAACCTAAAGCCTGGACAAGCAGGTCAAGTTAAGGAAAACACTGAATATCAAGCCACATATTTTAGACTTTGACTATCTTATAGCACAGGTCAGCCAGTGAAGGTTTCTGAGCAAAGAAGGAAGATGCGTTTTAAGCAATTAATTTCTAATTTTATTAGTAAGTAAAAAAAAAGAAAAGTTTATTAGTGAGTCACTATGATATTTTTGTAATGAGATATTTAAAGTTTACAAGTGATTTCTATACAACTACTGTGAGATAAGCTTGTGAACTTCCTAGACTCATAGTTTCAAATATTAATAATATTTATTATTCTCTGTTAATATTAATAATAAAATTGATACATTTTACATATAAGGAAACTATGACCAAAAGTTTAACTTGTTTGCCCAGGGTCCCAGAGCTAGTAAGTATCTAAGGCCATATTTGAATTCAGATCTTTCTGATTCTAGACCTGGTGGTCTATCCATGGTCCACCTAGCTGCAAAGTTATTTGTTTGTGCTTTACAACTTACTCTGATGTGGCTAGTATCTGAGATCAGGTTTTCTTGGTTCCTTAATCTCAGCCTTATCAGCATGTATTGTTAGTAGGTGCTCCCCTGTACCAGGTATCAAGCCTCCCAATTTCCTTATTTGAATACTTCTTTCAATTCTCTATATTATCAGGTGAGAATCCAATGACCTCTTTCACCATGGGGAATGAAAGCTGGGAAAGGATTGGAGCAATGCTTGAAATGGGGCCAAATGAAGAAGGGCCGGTGGAGAATAGCAGGAAAGAAGGAAAATATCACCCTTATTTTTCTACCACTCCATTGTTATTCTTTATCTTCTGTATTAGACTTTAAATAAACTAATTTTGTGGAAAGACGCTGCTTATTCTTCCTTGTCTCTTGACATAGAACAGGCAATAAATAAACATGTATAAACTGTTTTGGAACAAACATCTCACCTCTATGTCTACCCTTCTCTTTTTCTCTCATCTCTGATTATGCCTTCCTTTATAGGAATTTATAGAATTATATACACTTACTTTCAGAGAAAAGTTCAGAGATCCTCTATTTAACAAAACAGCCCATCTATGAAGAGGAATACTTTAGACAACAAAGAAGTAGTGTGTTTCAGGGCATATAGAGCTGAATATAGAAGATGGAATGCCTGGATTTAGATACCACCTGTCATATTCAAACTCTGGGAGTTGAGAGTCACACCTTGATTGACAGGTGAAGACAATTGGACATTGGAATGTTCCCAGAGGACAGGAGGACAGGAGGAAAGGCAGTTGGTCAGAAAGGATATAAATACCCTGAGAGCCTCCTACAGGGGCCCTTGGACCCCTTGTCTTTTGGGACCTTGGCTTTGCTTTGACTGAACCTTGCCTAAACTCTTGCCGTGGACATTTGATCTTGAACATTGATTGACCTGTGGTCAGACCGTGGATCCTCTGATTCTCTCTGAATCCCCTAGATATTTAGGTACCTAAACCATCTCTAGATATTTAGGTATCCCGGGCCCGGGGTGGGGGGGGATCCAGGAAGTGCGTAGGAGAAGAAGAGGGTGGTAAAGGTGGTATTTCCTGAAGGCTGTAGAACTGGCAAAACAACTAGCAGTAAGAAGCTGAGAGAAACCATCATCAATATTTGCATCATCCAAACAGTTTGTTTGCTCTGGTTTGGCTGTGGCCAGGCTGAGCCAGAGGAGGTGAAGAACAAGCCCAGCATTACTGAACAGCCTACAGTCCTGAGGGATTATTGTCATAACTTTAGTGATAGGGTCACCTATTCCCCAACCCTTTCCTGATCATTCCTTTCCCTTGTTGAACAACATAGATAAAGTTATTAAGTACCTTCCTGGAGTAGTTATTCCATCACCACTCTGGGGAGGGAACAAGGCTGATAGAGCCCAATACCAATAATCAATCAACCCCAGGGGGGACCTGAAAGCGTTACCCATCCATTGACCTTTAGGGATCCTGCCTGGGCACTGTTATAAAGAAGGGCAGTTATTATAACATCCAGCTGGGTGGCAGGATTTGGGAACCAAACCAAAGCTTCCTCAGATTAATATCTCAGATTACTACTACTAATAACCAGCCTAATAGTGGTAGTATCTAGATTACTCTTATCTTTTATAACACACCTCTGACATTGCCTAGATGACCATGAACAAGTCATTTAACTTCTATATCTAACTCAGTTTCCTCAGCTGTAAAACAAAAGAGTTGAAATAAGTGATGTCTGAGGTCTTTTTTATTCTGAATTTAGAAGCCTATGATCCCTGACAGATGGCCTTCCAACCCCAGGTAAAGAGGGAGTGCATTCCAGGCCTGGAGAAGCCTATAAAAAAGCATAATCAATCTCCCTCCATGTTCACATCAACTGTAGTAGAACATTCCACTGATTTGTTCTTCACCCTGTGCCATTTAAAGAATCTATCAGTGATCTGGATGAAGCATAGATAGTACGATTATTAAAAGGGCAGGTGACACAAAACTGTGAGAGAGAGTATTATGCCATATTGCTGGCTCGGGATGCAACAAGATCTCAAGATAGAGCATTGAGATGATTCAGAAAGATAGAATTTAAAGGAATAGATATAGCACCTTATATTTGAGTCCAAACTAACTACTGTACAAGCATAGAAAAGAAATCAATAATTAGGTAAGGTTTGTATGAAAAAATAAGGTATGAGAGCTTTAGTGACCTACAATTTAATATATCAATAATATAAATTTTTAAAAAATTCTAATATAAGTCAACTATATGAACCAAAAAATAATGCAATTCTACGTAAATCATTGGAAAAATTGACAAACATTTCATGGTCAAGCCTAGATTCCTTGGATTTGCATCACAGATTTTCTAAGTTGACTCTGAAGTATTCATAAATATTCTGTGTCCAATTATTCTACTAGTTCCAAATCCACCTAACTCTACTTGCACCTCTTTCTCCATCTGTTCCACAAGAATATCCTAATAAATATTCCAGACCACCAGACCTCCAGATATTATGCTGCCAAGCCCTTGGGGGACTTAAAAATTCACTCATTTTTTGGCACTCCCAGCCTAGAAATGGGCTATATTAATTAGTGAACAAACTTGCATATTCTGATAACATTTAACCAAATTCAGATAATGTTTCACATCCCATCCAGTTGTCCATCTCAGACATCTTGTCATCTTTCCTGCTTTGATTAAAGTAACTTTCCTTCCTATTCTCATCACAACCTTTCTGAACACAACCTGCTCTGAAAACTGATAGAATGCATACTACCATTTTTTTCTGGAAAGAATATTTTGATGAAGTCTCCAATAGTTCTATCCAGCATTTGTGTAGTTTTTCAGAACAAAACACCCTTCCCTGGCTACCTCTCTTCTGGAGGGAGAAGGACTTTCTTGCAAATGTGTATTTGTATATCCAGAATTTAGTACAATGCTTGCTGTATAGTAAGCACTTAATAAATGATTCTCATTCTGCATTCATTGGTGAAGCAATGAAGGCTCTGTAGGATCACCACTTTTTTTTTCTAGATTTGGGCATTATAGGTAGGTATAAAGTAGTCAGACAGGGAAGGCAAAAGTATTGTCCCAAAACAAAATATTGTCCCAAAGCAATTGTCCAAAATATTATCCCAAAAGTAAAGGGAGGACAAAGTGTTCAAAAGCAGGGCATGACCAGTATTATCAAAAACTAGAGAATGGGAATAAGGAAATGAGGATTGTATTAAGGATCACCAATAATCTTTGGGAAAACAGGTACAGTCATATGGTAACATCATTAACCAAATCATAAGAGGTTGACAAATGAATACTTGGTAGAAAAGTGGTCACCAAGAAGTGTATTTCTAGAAATGTGACAGTGAACATGGAGTGATGCCTTGTCCTTCGTACCTAGAAGCAATATAAATACTTTTGCAAAAAGCCTTTTGGACCAGCATGATTGCCAGTTACTGAGTTGGAACACAGAATGCAGAGAGGGCATTTGAGCTGGCATGAGACCAAAAGTCAGTTGAGATGTGCCAATAAAAGGAGGAAAACTTAGAACATTAGGGTCTCAATTTTGAGATGCTGGTGGGAGGAAAGGGTCATCTCAGGATTGTCTCTTAGTTAGGTTACTGATATCTGTTACAGTTAGGTAACTAGGCTGCTCATAGGCTATTCTGTATGTATCAGCATCCAGCTTTATTCATCAATCAACATCTATAAATCAACATCAATATACAAATCTAAATATCAACAAGAAGATCAACTACAAAAGCAAAATCATCATGGTCTGAGATAAACCATCAAGCAATCAGGGTCAGGACTCTGGCCAGGCATTCTGCTAGGCAGGCTTCAGGATATCAACATCTTTAGAAATCTACTAAAAAATTGTGGTATATGCTGGTGATGGAATACTATTACGCTCAAAGGAATAATAAACTGGAGGAATTCCATGTGAACTGGAAAGACCTCCAGGAATTGATGCAGAGTGAAAGGAGCAGAGCCAGAAGAACATTGTACACAGAGACCAATACACTGTGGTAAAATCGAATGTAATGGACGTCTGTACTAGCAGCAGTGCAATGACACAGGACAGTTCTGAGGGACTTATGGTAAAGAACACTACCTACATTCAGAGGAAGAACTGCAGGACTGGAAACACAGAAGAAAAGCAACTGCTTGAATACATGGGTTGAGGCAGACATGATTGGGGATATAGACTCAAAACTACCACACCAATGCAACTATCAACAATTTGGAAATAGATCTTGATCAATGACACTTAAAACCAGTGGAAATGCGCATCAGCTATGGGGGGGAGGTAGTCAGGGGGTGAAGGGGAAAGTAAGAGCATGAATCATGTAACGTTAACTTTTCTAAAAAAAATTATTAAATGAAAAAAAAGAAATCTACTAAAGATTAAGTATAAATTCAATATATAGATAAAGTTTAGGATTCTTCTTTAATCCCTCTTTCCTCATTATTCACCCCAAACTTTACTTTACCTTATTTTTTTACATAATTAATGTTTTTATTTTACCCTTCACCCCCTCAACCCTGCCCCTTCCCCTCCAACCCCCTAAACCCCCCAACCAACCCCACCCCCGCTGTAGCTAACTTGCATTTCCACTGATTTTAACATGTTTGGTCAGACAAGACTTATTTACATATTATTGTTAGTTACATTGGTGTGGTCCTTTTGGGTCTACATCCCCTATCATGTCCTCATCAATCCAAGTGTTCAAGCAGTTGTTTTTCTTCTGTGTTTCCACTCCTGTAGTTCTCTGAATGTGGGTAGTATTCTTTTCCATAAATCCCTCAGAATTGTCTTGGGTCATTGCATTGCTGCTAGTACAGATGTCCATTACATTCGATTTTACCACAGTGTATCAGTCTCTGTGTATAATGTTCTTCTGGCTCTGCTCCTTTCACTCTGCATCAGTTCCTGAAGGTCATTCCAGTTCACATGGAATTCCTCCAGTTTATTATTCCTTTGAGCACAATAGTATTCCATCACCAGCATATACCATAATTTGTTCAGCCACTCCCCAATTGAAGGGCATACCCTTGCTTTCCAGTTTTTTGCCACCACAAAGAGTGCAGCTATAAATATTTTTGTGCAAGTCTGTTTATCTATGATCTCTTTGGGATACAATCCCAGCAATGGTATGGCTGGATCAAAGGGCAGGCATTCTTTTATCACTCTTTGGGCATAGTTCCAAATTTCCATTCAGAATGGTTGGATCAGTTCACAACTCCACCAGCAGTGCATTAACGTCCCAATTTTGCCACATCCCCTCCAACATTCATTACTTTCCCCTGCTATCATTTTAGCCAATCTGCTAGGTGTGAGGTGGTACCTCAGAGTTGTTTTCATTTGTATTTCTCTAATTATTAGAGATTTAGAACACTTTCTCATGTGCTTATTGATAGTTTTGATTTCTTTATCTGAAAATTGCCTATTCATGTTCCTTGCCCATTTATCAATTGGGGAATGGCTTAATTTTTTTATATTTGTTATCATTAGTTAACTATTAGTTAATATTAAGTTAACTTAGTTAATTAGTTAATATTAGTTAATATAAAGAAACTAATACAGAATTGGTTTATTCTCAACATTCCCAGGGGAAGTTTGTCAGTTATAGATTCTCCTGGCAACTACAGAAGACAACTTTATAATTATTGATCTTCTAGTTTAAATTCAACAATTGAAGTCAGAAATAGAGCTCAGAGTTTATTACCCTTGAAGTCATTATATAATCTAATTACTAATTGAGGGAAACCAATCACTCCCTCATTAGTCAGTGGTAGTAGGTGGGGTCAAGTGAACAGCTTGTTCCTGTTAGCTGATTCATCACAGGCAGCTGTAGGGTCATTGAAGCAGATTCTAAGTAAACTCACTTTACTATTCATATAAGAGGTTTCACCAATACCTCCTATTGCTTCACACCTCTATCACTAGGACTTGGGGTCTTTATATATTCATAACAGAATGTGGCAGTGAACATTGATTGATGTCTTGTCCTTCACACCTAAAATCAAGAATAGCCCATTTTTGGATTGTTTTATAAAATGAGAAAAAGATATATATTCATATGGGAGAGCTCTTTCTTAACATGTCTAGCAGTGAGAAAATGTTCTATTTTTCCAAAATTCTGAAAGACTACAGGATAATATTTGGTACTGATTCAGCCACTAAGTAACTGTGAATGGAGACAAGGCACTTAAAGCATTTGTGTGTCTTGATTGCTTCATATAAAAAATAAAGAAAATATTACCCATTAGAGTCACTGTGAATATTGCAATAAAATATGAATGTATTTTGAAAAATTGAATTAATATATCTCTTATGTCCTGTCAATTCTAAATCCCTTTTTCTTAATTCACATGATTACTACCATCCTAGTTCAAGTCCTCTTTACTTATTTCCAAATCTATTGTAATAGTTTTCAAATTCCCAAACAAAACCAATGCAACCAAGATTAGAAGGGAAACAACAAACGGGGTAGGGGGGTGAGGGTTTATAGCAATTGTGTCTGACAAAGTCCTTATTTCTCAAATATATAAAGAACTACATCAAATTGATAAGAATACAAAGCATTCCCCAATTAACAAATAGTAAAAGTATATGAAGAGGGAATTCTCAGATGAAGAAATTAAAACTATTTTTAGTCATATGAAAAAATGCTCCAGCTCACTGATGGTCCTCTGAATCCTTTCCAGATGATCAAAAAATTCTTAAAATAAATGTGAGTGACTGAAATTTTCTTCTGAGGTCAGAAAAGAATAGAGTTAAATTTTCTTTTATAAAATTTTGGTTAAATTTAAGTGAACATTTCCATATTAGTTAACTATTTTAGGGATATAACTACTGTGTGATTCTGCCTAGTCTCCTGGCATTACAGGAATTTCCCTTTCCTCAAGTATGTAGATTATACAGCCTCACCTAAGACAGAATCATCCTATTTCAGAACACTGTTTGAAACACCTAAACATGACCTTTATGACTAATTTCCATTTTATGTGCCAAGACCCTTGGGGAAATAAAAGCTCAAGAAATACCCAAGAGACAAAGAATGCCAGACCACAACTATGTTAATTAAATTAAATTTAGTCATTATCCATAGTGCAAACAGATTTTGATGCAAAAGCACATTTGTAGATCACAAGATGATAAAGTAACTATTTTCTATAAACCTCTCCTAATATAAATACCTTCAGAAAAAAAAAACAATCAGACACCAAATACAGACAAGACTTACTTAAGCTATATCTAAAAATCAGGAAGACAGGAAACCTTCATGAGGCAAAAACCTTCACTCACAATGGGAAGAGCCATGTAATCAAGCTTGCAAGTTTTTGTTTCAGGATCTGCCTGTGAAGGTTATTTCCCAGTCCTTCAACAAGAACAGATACTAATCAGCCCAACCACTTGAAGTAAAGGGATATCCCTTGAAAAAAGAGGCAGAAGACAGCGAAGTATGGCTAAATCTTGTTCATATAAAGGAAAATGGATTGGGAAGCCACCTGAAGTTAACCCTTTCCCTGCATCATTTGCTATGGGCAGAGAGTTGGAGAAGGGATCTAGGCTGGAACCTGATGCCCCTTGACACAAAAGGTTGACAGCACTGAAGGTCCATCCAACAATAAAGGAAGGAGATGCAAAGATTGAACAAGGAAACTATAGATTAATTACTAAGAATAAAATATAATATGGATTTTTATGGAATCATGAAGTTCTTGTTCCCATGCTCTATCACCCAGCATAGATACTCCAAGAGATAGCACTATGACCCTGGGCAAATCACTGAACCCCAATTGTCTAACCCTTTCCAATCTTCTGCCTTAAAATCAATACTAAGTATTAATCAGTACTTAGCATTGATTCTAACAAAGAAGGTAAAGATTAAAAAAAAGAAGAATTGTATTGAAGGGAATTTGACATTCCTCAGGTGGATTTTCTTTCTAGAATGTTATAGTCTATGGGAGTTTACCTAACCCATTTCTTAATCCTTTGAAATCTGCTCTAGAAACTCTTTAGTGCCTTTAAGATTAATATATACTCAGTTTTTCCTCTTCTTTTTCACAAATTCTAAATTGAAATGGTCACTTGCTCCAAAACTTCCCATCCATTTCACCGAAGCAATAAGCCCTACTTTGTTGCTGAGAATCAATGTCAAAATATATTTCCTTCATGGGTTCCTCCACCTTTTGAAGAATTTCATTATCATCAAGGTGGGTTGAGAAATTATTGCCCATTCTGCTTTGGTCAGAGCTCCCATAGGATTCTTGAATAAGAATTCAGAATTCAGGGATTATCTATTCACTTTCTGGCCAAGTAGACTATAGTTTTTTGCTGATTTCAATATTTCTTCTACTCAAGTGCTTTCTATATCATGACTCATTCCTACAATTTCTAGATTCCTTACCATTGGTGTATCTTCTTAATAAATAGTGTATCCCATTCCAGTTTTATTTGTCTTATTCCTTTTAAAGGAGTTATACCCTTCCATTGTGGGTCTTATTGTATCATCTCTCTCTGATACCTATGAAGTCAAATCTGCCTTCTTGCATTAGTTTTATAATCTATCCTGCTTGTTGCCCAGGATTCACACACTTTTCTAAAGTGGTCTGAGCCCCTGGATATTATTCGAATTTTGTCTCCTAAATTTTTTTTGAAGTCTCAACTGCTTTTCTTCCAAATGATACAATTCTCTGTGGTAACAATTCTCTTTGGGCACCTAAGAGTCACGGTGGATAGAGTACCATACCTAGAGTCAGGAAGACATGAATTCAAATTTAGCCTCTAACACTAACTAGATGAGGCTGCACAAGTCACTTAACCTTGTTGGCATCAATTTTCTCATTTGTAAAATGAGCTAGATAAGGAAATGGAAAACCATTCCACCATCTTTGTCAAAAGGGATTCATGAAGTTAGACACAACTGATAACAACTGAACAATAATTCTCTATTTGATTTTGTGAATATTTGAAGGCCATTTTCTCCTTTCCTGTACTTTCCATTTAAAGTCCTTTTGATTTGATTTTTAAGACTTCAGGCTAATAAATTTTTACTAATTCTTTTTCAATACACTTTACCATTGACCATTATTTTTAGCCATTGCTCAATATCATTCTCAGATTCCATCTTATTAACCAACAATTCACTTCCCAAATCTTCCATTCTCTTCAGAAGTTCTTATCTTTTCAACCATAAGAATGGTGAAAACCCTACATACTCCAAGGCCTTTAGTTTGTTGCTCCAAATTTCCTAATCTTTAGCAATGCTTTCTAAGTTTTTTTCTGGCAAAATCATTTGTGTCCATGTGAATCAGCAGAAATGGGTAGCAGTCCTCTGGTTTGATGGGTCTTTTGTGGTCCTTTGTCCTACATAATACATTTGTTCTGGGAAGGTGGAACTATAATTTGTCAATTATAAAATTGACAAAGAGTTGACTCAGTACTCCTCAGCAGGTAATGAGTCATCAGCAACTCCTATGCATCTCTTCTTTCACTGATGCCTACCAACTGATCTCTAGCCTGTGGAGTGGCATCATTCTTCCCCAGACCACAGAGATGTGTGCTTCCTCTTCAGAAGGTCCAGCCACCACCAGTTTCAAAAGAACCTTAGACCTGTTGCTGAGATCCAATGCTCAATGGTCCTTCTTCCTTGTCTCTTTTGTGTAATAGTCTTCCAGGCTTTAACCTTTCAACACAGATCAGAGGATTCTTCTCTACATCTTCAGGTTAACTTTTTTCTTTGTTTTCACATTAAAGCCTTTCTTCCATTTTCTTTAAGGATACATCATTCTTTCTGGTAACTTGAGGAGGGTACAAATATTTCTCAAAACTCCTTTACCTTTTTCCTAGTAGGGAAACCAACCTTTACCTTTGAGCATAACTGACAATTACTTGGCCATGACTGGAATGCAAACATTGCATATAATGTATTGGTTATTTCAAAATTTTATCTTTTTTCTGAATCTGCTTAAAATGAAATCATCAGTCTTTTGTCATTCTTACTGGAAACTTTCCTGTATATAAGTTATAATGGTTGCTTTCCGTTTCCATTGGCTTCTCACATGCCCTCATTACCACCTAATTTGTAATTGTATGAATACTTCTTGATGATTTTTCCTGTCTCCATCCCAGTACCCACACTCTTCCCTATCTCTGGACAGTCTTTTTTCTGACATAATTTTTGAATTCTAATGCAAACCATCCTTTAAAGTTCAATTCAAATATCAATTTCTGTTGAACTTCCCACTAGGTACCTTTTCCTCTATAGACTTTACATAGTATGTTTGAACCTCTTTTATGAATTTATCATATATATTTATTATATGTATTACTTACTTGGTCCTAAGCTCCAGAAGGACAATAACTCTGCCTTACCTTACTTTTGTATCTCCTCTTCTTTGTACAAAGAAGGTCCTTTATTTATTAATAGAATTTATTTAGAAGTATCTCAGCCCTTCTCTCCACTCCCCACATCATCCATGTAATGTATATATATATATATATATATATATATATATATGTATGTATATGTATATATATGCATATATATTATGTCCTTTATGTGTGTGAATTTAAAGAAATTGTACCAAATTATTCTGTTTGAAAACCCAGTCTTGAGTGATACTAGCCCCACCCCTTTGACCGGTCATTCCTATGGGAGGAATTAGAGGTCCATGTCCTTATACTGCACCCTAGCACAGGAAAGAGGATAGCAGGCGATCGTAAGGATGGGTAGTGTGTCCAGAAGTCATCTTGGACCTGGACTGAAGTTTAACCTATCCAATCAGAGGGTCTCAGGAAGAGTGGCAAAAATTGACTTTATAAAAAAAGGGACATAGGAAGTTGTTCTCTCTTTTTCAGGACATGAACCTCTCTCTCTATCTTTCATGAGCCTTCAATGCTTGGCATGCGCTGGTTTATCTCACAGCTAGCCACTTAAGCCAATGCAACCTGCTGCTTGGAGCTCAAGCTGGGGAAAGCATGGAAGCAGTTTTTAGTTAAGTGCAGCCAGGTAGTCATGTGATCTCTCTCTCTCTCTCTTTCTCTTTGTTTCTCTCTCTCTCTCTCTCTCTCTCTCTCTCTCTCTCTCTCTCTCTCTCCTTTATGAGTAAACAATTATAAATTAATATACAGTCCTCAAGAGAATTATTATAACAGGTTTCCATTTTTCAATTCATTCTCTGTAGATAACAATCACAAGCTATTCTTCAAGTATTAAATCAGTAGCTGTGAATTATGTTCTCTTGGTTTTACTCATTTTGCTCTTCATTATTCCATGGAGTTCTTTCCAAGTTTTTTTTAATTAGCCTACAAACCATTTCCTTTAGCACAGTAGTAGTCTATCAAAATCATATATCACAACTTGTTTAGCCATTTTCCAGTTGATGAGCAACCCCTCAATTTCCAGTTCTTTGTCATTACATAAAGAGCAGCTGTAAATATTTTGGAACATATAGGTTCTTTTTCTTTTTCCCTGATCTTGGGAAAGGTCATTCCACCAACAGTGTATTAGAAAGAAAGTACTTTAGAACAATTTGCTGAAGGTCCTTAGAATTATAAAATCACTGAAATAAAAAGAACTTCAAAGACCCTAGTCTGAGCTAAATTTAAACAAGAATTCCTCCTATGATAGCCACAATAACGGATCATCTAGCCACCCCTTGAAGATTTACAAAACATGGCACCACTATCTCCTGAGACAAAGGATTCCGTTTCGTATGGCTCTAATTGTTAAGAACCTCAGAAGAGACCTAGTCCAGTTCATATCAAAAGCATGAATTTCTTCTGTAAGTCATTGATATTAGTGTTAGTACCAAGGCAGATCACCCCCATTCACCTAATTTAGAGCTGCAAAGAGCTTTATTGAATATTTATTACAATATCTTATGGATAACCAGGGACATTCCTAAAGTCATCCTAGCAAGGACCAGAACCCAGGCTTTTTACCTCTTAGTTTAGTTCTCTGCAGTGTACCAAAATATTTGTCCCTGCTTTACATTTCAGTGACTAATCCTCTGACGCTTTGATTATTTGAACCCCTCATCTATGAATGTTTTATAATTTTTCTATATCTTTCTTCAAGTGTAATTTTTTTTAAACTGGGCACAGTGTAACAAAAAATCAGATAGTATGGAAGAATTACTATATAGTTTTAGCTATTAATGCATTCTGGTTTTAGGTTGTTGGGAATTTTTTTTACAACAATTCCAACCTACTAACTCATAATCACCTTGTGTTCAATAGTGACGAGTAATTCCCCAACTACAAATTTTAATTGTGATGGTACTACAAGTGTTAAGTTTAATCAGTCATGTCTCTGGCTTTTTAGGAAATAGAACTCTTAATTTATTTGGAAAGAGGAATAAAGTTCAGTTGGAGACATGTAAAGGTAATGTGTCTTCTTTGGAAGGTCCTTCTGTTGCTAAACACAGATGAGTTCTCTGAATCATGCATTCTGAGATACAGACAAATTCAAACTAACCTAAGGTTTACTCTTAGCATCCCTGTACCCACTCTCTTTTCCCTGAATCTTCCTTAGACACACAGAGCAGCAGATTTCCATCAATGATTCCCACTCAATCAAAGACTTTCTCATTTCCCACTCAACTGCTCCCCTCTAGAATTCTCCATCACGCCCCAGGAAGCTCTACATCCTCCCTTTGGAACCTCTCTATTGGAAGACTGGTCCAAATTTCTCCCAAAACTTATATAGCATACAGAGTTAAAAAATGTTTTCTGGTTGAGCCATGAAAGAGAGGATTTAGATTTTTTCCACTAATTCCAAGAACACTAGCCCAAAAGGACACAAAAACATTCACAATTTAGGGAAAGGCAGGGCCAATAAATGAATAGAAGGGGACAGATGTATTTTTGATATGACTGCAAGTATACCTTTTTGATAGCTTTCCACAAGCGCCTTGGTATGTGAGCATAGTAGGCATTTCCAGGATCCTTGATGTCTTTTTGACAAGGAACAAACTCTTTTTGACAAGATGTCAAACCAGATAATACAATAATGATTAAATTCGTAGCTAGTTTATACACTTGAGCTGCATACATCTTTGAGTTTGACCTTTAAAAGGTGGAAGTGGAGAAGTATCTACAAGTGGGCTAGAGGGAGGAGAGAGGCTAAATGGAAGCATGGATTATGTGTACTGGTGTTGTCCCTCTACTGAATTCTAGGAAACTCAAGAGAACCACACAAAACCCACCAGAAATGACAGTCTGTAATAGGGAGATTCAGAATAAAGAGGAGTTCTTGAACAAGACTACAGGACATGGGGGAAAAGAGTCTAGTCCAAATCAAAGACACAGGTCAAACTATGGGGTTTAGAACTAGAAGCAATGACAAAAGAGAAATCCTGACCAAGACAAGCAAACTTGGGTCTTATCCTTCACTGGGACTGGGAGTCATGTGAACTGTGTAAGGCTGAAGAAGATTCTCAAGCAATCCTATGTGTTTCCCTTTTGTGGAAAAAGTCTCATAAATTGGGAGACTTCTTTAGGTCATGGGATTCATCAGAGGGAAGAGGTGATTGACTGTTTAGAAATCTCAACTGCTTTTCCCTTGAGAGAAGAGGGGCACCAACCTACATTAGTACCATAAATCTAGAAGACTATTTAAGTTCTCCAGGGCAATCAGATACCTACTCAAGAAGAAAGGGGAAGAGTTTTGATTGTTCATGGAATCAAGTACTAGTCTTTTACATTAAAGGGAGGGGAGTTCATCTTATTAGCCTGAAAGCTTAGAGACAAAAGTCCCTCTCCCTTTTTTTGTGGAGATGTAGATGTCAACCAATTTCAGGTACTTCCAGAGGAAATGCTGGGTGGAGGAATAAGTTATTGCTATTAAACAATAGTCATTGTTGACAAGCTTTCGATGTTTTAAAACTCCTTTGTGGGTCCAGAGCTATGACACAGGACCCATAGTAATTGAAACAGGTTAAATGGGTGGTTTTTACTATGGAGCTCTAAGGCACTAGCAATAAACTTGTAGTTAATAAGCTTTTTAAAGAATATTATAGCCTTGATGCAACCCCAAATGTCCCACTAGACACTCATTAGCTTCCTCCCTTAATTTGTTTTATGCCTCTGAAACTCATATACTAAACTGGTCTTAACATTGCTCAAAAAAGAAAGGCTCAGCAATGACTATTCATCATAAATTAAGTATGAATTCTTGTCAAATTCCTACATACTTCTTAAAGTATGATTACCAAATTCAGACACAGTTCTGCCTCAAGGAGGATTTCTAACAAAATCCTTTATTAGAAGTTAATAGACTTGTAGAATTAAGGGTCAAAACTTTTAAATCTTTTAATATTGTTTTAAGACCATTCAAACATTCAGTCTTATTCTCTCTACTTAAGTTAAACAGGATTCTATGATGCTTTTAAGTGACCTGGGTGAAAATGGATCTCACATTTCCCTTTTTTCCAAGTCCCTAATTCTCTCCTCCAATCCAAGCTTTTTATTTCTAAAAAGCAAGGAATAAATATACTCGCAGTCTGTATTTGTTCAGTCATGTCCAACTCTTTGTGACCCCATTTGGGGTTTTCTTGGCAATGATACTGGAGTTGTTTTCTTTTCTTTTTTTGTTTAACTCTTACTTTCTGTCTTAGTATCAATTCGAAGACTCTAGGCTCGGCACTCTATTCACTGTGCTACCCAGCTACCCCTTGGAGTTGTTTCCCAGTTCCTTCTGTAGTTCATTTTATAGATGAGGAAACTGAAGCCAACAAGGTTAAGTGATTTACCAGGGATCCCACAGTTAGTAGGTATCTAAAGTCAGATTTGAGCTCAGAAAGATCAGTCTTCTTGACCCCAGGGCCAGCATTCTATTCACTGCCAGTTCACCCAGTTGCCCCACCTAGCACACCCACCTTAGATGGAGCAGGTTAACATCTATGTTTCTGCCCTCTCTGCATTCCCCTTTCCACACCCAAACACATATATACATTTCACCAAGGGAATTGTAAGCAAATCAATATTACAACTGCTTCTGGAAGATATGTACAATTTATACAGGAATACCATTTTTCCTTTAAAAAGGAACTTTGAAAGTCTATTGTATTGATCTCTGATGACCAATTATAATTGATTCCAGAGGACTAATGATGAAGTTTGCTCCCATTTACAGCCAACCAGACAAGAGATGGGTTCAAGAAGTAAGATGAGACACACATATTAAGACAGGGCCAATGTAGGAATTTGTTTTGCTGACTATGTATATTTGTTACAAGGTTTGGTTTGTCTTTTTTTATTTTAAATTGGAGGGGATGTTAAGAAAAAAATGTATTTAATTTTTTAAATAAAATTTAATTTAAAAAAAAAAGAAAGAACATGTCCTTGGACTTTCATATTGTTCAATTCACCATCTCTGTGACTTTTCAGACCAAAATAACTATGTGTTATCATCCCATCAGAACGTAAGCTCCTTGGGGACAGAGGTTTCTCCATTTATATTTGTATCTCTTGGGTTTAACACAATGCTTGATGTGTAACACATTTTTAATAGATGAGTTTTCATTCACTTATTCATTCGGTCAATAGCCCTGGTCAAACATCTCATTACTTCCCTCTGTCTTCCACCTATACCACATACTTCTTTACTTAAGAACTGCCAAATTCCAGAAAAGCATAGCTTTGAGACTTCGCACACCAAGGAATAAATCACTGCCTGAATCATTAAGTCTGATTATTGGGGGCAGGAGGATTTGAATACGTTGGTGGCACATACTACATGTCTCAACCACTGTTAAGAATTATGAAAGCTGGGGGGAAACTGGGTAGATCAGTGAATTGAGAGCCAGGCCTAGAGACGGGAGGTCCTAGGTTCAAATCCAGCCTCAGCCACTTCCCAGCTGTGTGACCCTGGGCAAGTCACTTGACCCCCATTGCCCATCCTTACCACTCTTCCACCTAGGAGCCAATGCACAGAAGTTAAGGGTTTAAAAAAAAGAGTTATAAAAGCTGGAATTCATAATTAAGCACTTCCTAAGAAATAAACTGAACTAGACAAGTCAATATGCAGGAAAGAGCACTTGATCAAGGGGCAGAAAATCCAGGTTCTAATTCCAACTTTGCTACTTACTAGTCATAGAATTTGGGGCCTCAATTTCCTCATCTCTAAAATTAATAAGGTTGGAAAAGAGAGCATAGGCACATGGCAAAAGAAAGCTGGGCACTTTTTATGGGCACCAGAATATGTCACCTATGAAATGGGGTCACAAAGAGTAGGATACAACTGAACAACAAAAACAAAAAGGGACAAGAAAAGCACCTACCATGCTGTGGAAATATGCCTGAAGCTAACATGTATGTTTTCCATGAACTATCTTACCATCTGTATGCACTGGACACAGAGTAAGCCTGTTTTCAGGAAAGTGCCAATCCGGAGTCTGAGCCAGAAGTCTTGCTCACTCCCAGATCCCTTCACGTTCATGGTGTTCGCTGGCTGACCTTGCTGAGCCGTTCAACATAAACTCTACCTAAAGCAGTATAAACTGGCATAAAACAGCCTTGTGGTCAGCTGTCTCTACCAAACATCCTGAAACAGCCTGATACAGCCTGCTTCTGTGCTCCACCTGTCCCTGGAAGAGACTGCACATTTTCTATTTCCCAACTCCTCCCCAAACCACTCATTGTGGTTTGCAAACACAAATTGTTTTATTCCTTCTAGGGCTTTGGGGTCTTCATTTTAGATGTCTTCTGGTATGCATGTCCAAACTTTTTCTTTTAATAAATAATCTTTTTAATTCAGCCAGGACTCCTCAATATTTGATCAATTATTTTCAATGGTTGACAGAATCTGGTTTTCTTTCTCCTAGAAATCTGGTGAGGAAACCAGATTTCTCTGAAGACTGTCAAATTGCGGAGGGAGTAAAATTGAAGTTATTCTAAGAAATATCCAGCATGAAAAGGATTTATTTACATAAAAGCATATCATATACAAGGATTCTTTGTGTCCTTTTATATAGGTTGTATATGGTGTATTATATAGATAAGAAAACATCAAGATACTCTCCACCACGATTTCCCTCTGTCATATGGTGCCACTCATTTTCTTTTTTACCAGTAAGTCTAGATCTTAGCTTATGTTATTCACCTTATGTTTTAAGATGCCAACACATCTTTTCTATAAGTTTTTGCTTTTAATTTCTAGGTAACCATCACCCCCCTCCTCTTTGCATGAAATTTGCTCTCATTAGGTGCTCCAAGAAGTTCTCCAGTGTCCCCCCAAATGGCAAAATATACAGTGGGTCCTGGGCCCCGATAATAACTATGGTTACATCCAAGTGGTCAGGCTTGACTCTGTGACAAGTAATGTATACAGATTAAAGCCCTTGATAGGAGCTTCCCATTTTCTGTAAGGCATCCCATAAGGATACAGCGTGTCCATAATGGATTAAGAGAAATAAAGGAAGCTACACAACAGATAGATACTAAGAGGCCATGTATTCCTTATTACTGAGTATCTTTGCTTTAATTACATACCCTTGCTCAAATGAACCTTAGCATAAGAAAGCAAGAGTCCTATCTCTATCTCGTTCTCCCAGCATCATAAAAAGATATCAGTCAATAAATCAAGACCAGTGATTGTAGACTGAGACCAAGACAAGGTCTAGTAAGAGATCCCAAGGTCAGTCCTGGATTAACCAAAGGTTCATATAATGAGAGGTTGCTAAAAGGACCATAAGATCATAGATATGGAACTAGAAGGTGCACCTTAAAGGTCATCAAGTCTAACTACCTTATTTTACAGATAAGTAAACTCAGGCTTAAAAGAGTTAAATGAATTCCCTAAGGTCTCACAGGGGGTGCGTAGCTGGGTACAGATTTGAACTCAGATTTTTTTCACTCCAAGTTCAGCATTTAAATGACAAGATGAGAAAAGAGCCAGTTCTCATCTCATCATATTTATGGATTATTTGAAAAAAAGGTATGCAGTCAAATTTGTAACATATTTCATCCCTATAGGAATTGGAGTGGTCTCAGAGAAGTGTTACATGGGAAACTGAGACCATAATACAATAAAAAGTGAGAGTCAGAGCAAAAGTTAAAGACAGGGATGGAGGAGGAGAAGGAGGAGAAAAGGTTAGAATACAAGGGTATTTTTTCCTGGCACTGACTTTGCCTTTGGGAAAGTTTTACCCCCTTAGTTCTCATTCCTCATCTCTGTTCACTAATAACCCAAATACTCTCTCAGGATCTTTATCCCAACTCTCAATCTCAGAAATGGGTTGCTGGTTCAAAGCAAGGCTACAAGTCTCCTTCAGGATTCTAAAAATACCCTTTGAAGATGGAATGATTCACCAAGGAAAGGGTTCTTAACCTAGTACTTGTGACATTTCTTTTTATATATATATATATGGTGTTTTGTTTTTTTAAATAAAACCCTTACTTTCCATCTTAGAATCAATACCAGGTATTGGTTCTAAGGCAGAAGAGCAGTAAGGACTAGGAAATGGGGGTTAAATGACTTGCCCAGGGTCACACAGCTAGGAAGTGTCTGGGGCCAGATTTGAAACCAAGACCTCCCATATCTGGGCCTGACTCTCAATCCACTGAGCCACCCAGCTGCCCTCTTTTTTGATATTTTGATAAAGGTATTTCATTATAATTGACTTCCTTTGGTAATACTCTGTATTTTACTTTTATCTGATTTTCAAAAACATTATTCTGGAATTCTGGGCTCCAAAGCTGGAGGAGATTTGTGGGTGGCTCCTCTGCCTTCAGGAGAACTCTGGACCCAACTTCTGCTGCCCCCTGAGAGGAATGAAATTGATTTTTCCCAGTGGTACCAAGACCCCCCTCCTAGATTAGACATTCCTTGGTAATATAGCATTGCGGGTAACTGGTGATTAATGACCAGAGAGGAAGTGGAGAGAAAGAGGAAATAAGAAGTTTGTTCTGCCTGGAGCCTTATTAGAAATTGAATAATAAAGGAATATAGAAAAAAGACTGAAATTACCAAAGATCTCAGAAAAAGAAAATTCAATTTAAAATGTTGAGCATAAGCAGATAAATCAACAGCTTAGCTATTAAAAACAAAAGGAATGATGGTCTCCAACAAAGCTAAAGAAGCCTAGAAAACTCAGAAGTGTAGCCAAGAAGAGTACATATAAGACATAGAAATATGAAGCAATACATAAAGAGATAGCAAAAACTATGGATTCCCAAGAGAGTATGGAATAACAGCAAGATTTTCTTGAATGTTACAAGAGAGGAAAAAAAACCTTCCGTGCAGAATGTATGGTCTTTACAGGAGAAGTGATTGACAGTACTAAAAAACTTGAAGCTACATTATCATGTCTCTAAAAAGAAGAGAAATAGAAAAGCTTTAATTCTATGAAGAACATAGAATGAAGAAAAAATAAAAAGACATAAAGACCATGAATCAAAGAATTTAGAAAAGAGAAATAATAAAGAGAACAAAGTAAAGATATCTCTCAAGATCTATTTATCATGTCCAGATAATCTGATAAAGATGGCTTAGTTGATAAAGAAACAGGTCACAGGAGATGATCTTGACTGTTAACTCATAGCTGCTTCTCCAAAGTGTCATTGAGTCACAAGTTTATTATATATGAAAATTCAAATTCCCTTTCACCCACAAGCACAGAGAGAGTTTTACAGCTTTGTAGATATTGCAATTAGTTTAGACAACACACAGAAAGCTCAGAAACTTTAAGGTGAAGATAAGAACCAGGCTGGACCTTCAGCTATATGATATTATCAGCAAGCTAAGTCTGAGAATACTTTTCTCAGGGGCAAATGCTCCTGCTAAACTAAGATTTCAGCCTTGGTTTGCCAAGCAGCTGCATTTCTGACCAAAGGGGAAGAATGTAAACCTCTTGACTTCTGGTTTGCTAAGAGCTTAAAGCTTTTCAATAAGGCCACAATACTTTTCAGCAAAAAAAGGTGTGGATCACAAAAGAGGTCAAAAGAGGAGTCTCCGATTTTTATCTATTTGAGACTGTTTCTCTTATTGGCCCCACATATTCACCCTTTTTGTTTAAATTGAAGAGGGCATCCACCTCTTGGGCTATGAATTTCTCTTTCAAGAGCCAAGGGAAATTTTTAAGTTACACAAATTTGGGAATAAAAAGAAAAGAGGAGAAAACCAATGATCCAATGATTGCTAGGTGTATTGACAAAAAGCCAATTGGAGGCAGTCCCCTTTGGCATAAGAGTGTATATTCAAAACAAATGCATTCAATTCACCATAGTTCAATCAATTGCACCCCAAAGTTCATTTTGAAACTTCTTGATGCAATGTAGATTTCTGCAGGCATCTTCATGGTGTCTTCTCCAAAGAGATTTGTTGTCTGGATAAATTTCTTATCCTGAAATTACTCTCAAAAGAATTTAAATTTTACATTATAGATTATAAAACATGCATTCTCTCCTGAAAAGGGTTAAGGCTAACATCCAGATCAGCTAAGAATACATGGCTGAGTTTTGGGATTGTGTGAATCAATTGGCAAAAGAAATTTAAAACATTTTAAAAATCCAAATAGAAGAGAGAGAAAAATAACTTGTGAATGAAATGCAAAATATCTAAGTCTTATGTGCAAAAATGTAGGGAAAAATAAAATTATAGCAGGTCCTTGAATCAAGGTCCAAGTAAAGTGGTTTAAGCAATTGTGCAATTACTCATTCAATAGCTAAGACTATAGAAAGTTGCCATACTTATAAGAGAAAGAAAAGGACCAAAATTGTTGTGAGAAAGGGAAGTGTTTTTCCTGGTCTGATTTGCCTGCACTTCTTAGACATGGGGCAAGATGATGGCCAACCTTTGGTACTAAATAGGATGAAGCTCAAGGAAGTCCAGCCTCTAACATATGTCAGAAAAGCTGCAACCTCAAACCCCAATCACTAAGTTTAAGTCCTTCAGTACTGGCATAAGAAAGTTCTGTCGATCATTCCTGTATTGGTACAGTCTTTTTTGACCTTGTGGTTCTAGGCACTGTGCAGTTTCTCACCGATCCTATTGGACTGGGTGGTCTCCTTGACCTTGTGGTTCTTTTGTTCCCTTCTCCTGGAATCAAACAGAATCATTAATTATAGTCCCATAATATTTACCAATTCATGGCAGGTTTCCATAGATTAAAGCTTTGTGGGTATGCATTAATATTAAACTTATATTACTGTAAAATCAAAAAGGATTAACATTGATTATATGTGCTTTAAGTACAAAAAATGAGAAAAAGGTAAAAAAGTCAATTATTCTATATAAAAAAATAAAAGGAAAAGCAATAAAAAATTTAAAATTCAGGGAAAAATACAATGTTTTTTAAGTAAAAAAAGTTTTAAAAATCAAAATTATATATATAGCTTAAATTTAGTGAAAGGTCTTTTACCCAAAAATCAGATCCATTTCCTGTATGAATAAAACAAAACCTCAATCCCCATATTATAATTCTGGGCTATTGTTTGTTTCTTTGTATTTGTAATTAGTTATTCCAATTGATGTTCAGAAATTATACAAATAAATTAATTTATAAAAGGTTCAAAATTTCATTGAAACAACACGGGGTGGGTACAGTTCCTTAACTAAACAGTGGAACATATTTGCTTGCTATATACATTCAAATTTCTGGGGTTTCAATTATTATATCACTTTGCTTTGAATGTAGCAAAAGGTGGGAAGGGAGTATAACATTGTTTGACTTCAAGTAAGAGTCAGGGATTATTCATCAGTGATAACTTTCTTTTGAATGGTGAATCCAATTCAATGATCCATAAATGAATAATATCAGTTGCAAATCCAATGACTTTTACCTTAAACAGTAATTATTACCAATAGTATTTGAAATGTTTCCAAGATTTACATACACAATGAAAAATTGTAATGTTATAAAATATGATAGAAAATTTTTCTTTTCAACAATTTTTCAATGTAAAAATTATCTGTTAATTCTTTCCAATAATACCAAAAAAAATTGAACAACTTTGTATGGAATTAAGTTTTCATTGTTATTTTGATTAGAGAGGGTTAAGGCATGGGCTAGTTATTCACTTAACTTATTGTGAGAGTCAATTTATTTTAGTTTTCAGTTCACAACACAAATCATATGTTATTGTAAATAGGCATGATCAATTTTTAACAAATAGTTTTTACACATAGTTTACATTTAAATATATATTTTCAGTTTTCACAAAGTAAGGTACATGTTTTGATAACATTCAATAACAATTTTTTGTTAAAACCCAATATTTATATCAGCTTTGCTTACAACATTATTGTCTATATACATCAAAATTCAATGAGGCTGCTAATTACCCCTTTAGGCTCTAAATTTAATGTAAGGAAGGGATTAATAAGTCTGTTAGAAGTTCTAAGTTTTTAGAAGCAAGGAAAATTTATTTCCTCAGAAGCAGTTTGTTTTTCTGATCCTCTATGCCAGTGATTCCCAAAGTGGGTGACACCACCCCCTGGTGGGTGCTGCAGCAATCCAGGGGAGCGGTGATGGCCACAGGTGCATTTGGGGGCAGTGAATAACTGTAAGGGGGCAGTGATAGTATGTGACAGGGGTACTAAGTAATATTTTTTTCTGAAAAGGGGGGCAGTAAGCCAAAAATGTTTGAGAACTATTGCTCCATGACTATTTAAATTATTGTATTTGTAAGATTTACATGTTTTGATCTTGATATAAAATTACTCTTCAAAGGATATTGATTTAAAACTTCAAAATTTGCAAACGGCTACTTTGGAATATCCTTACATTTGCAAATAATATTCTTATTTCAGGTCCCTTAGGATTACTGAGATAATCAATTTTTTCTAGTTAAATGCATTCAATTACACTGTTATAATATTAACAAGTTATTAATTAGTTATAATTGCATCAACATCACTACAAAGAAAAAACATTATAATAATATTAATGCCATCACAATTAAGTACATATTAACTATGAGACCAAATTATTATGAGGGTTATGCATTTTGTTATAATTTTATATTCTGGATTTGAGTGCATTACTACAAATCACAAATATTACGAGAATACAATCTATTCAATTAACCTTTAAGAACTAGTGAAATAGTGAACATAGGAGACATAATTTGACTAGAATCTAGTACCTTAAAGCTTAGATTTAAGTTGCCACATTAATTATTTTTTGCATATTTTCTAATATTATTTGAAACAGAGATAACTTCTTAAGTTGAACAAGAATTCTGTAAGTTACAAAATTAACATTAGCTTCTTATTAATTATTTCATTTTATTGAGTTTGAGTTGTTATAAACTGTCACTCTTCAATAATTACTATTCTTCCCTGTTTCTGAAAATAATTATAGTCAGTCTCTCCTTCCTATGTGTAGAAGGGGTTAAATTACTTTTGAAACACATCCAAAGCTAGAGCCACTTTTTTGTTCAGCTGATACAGTCCTTATCACTTTAACTCCTTAGTTACTGCACTTATAAAATTTGCATGAATATTTTAAAACCTTGATGATTTATTACTTCCAAATGAATATTAATTTAAATTTCACTACATCCAAATTGTCCCTGATTAAAATTTCTTAAAAATGTTTCCTACATATACCAATTATTCTTTTAGACCTCTGCTTAAAGCAGAATAAAACCTGTAGTCTGGCCTCTCTATACCTTAGGACAAATCTACATACCTGATTAAATATTTCTTTTAAATCATGAACTCGTATACTTATATGCTTTGCACTTATAATTTGCAATCCTAAAATTCAGTTTGATAAGCATTTTTGGCAAGTATGATTATTTAAATCCATATTTTACACACTCTTAATAGATAACTTTTCCCAATATAAATTTTGTGCACATTTAAAATTAACTGAAATTCCATTTTATAACTGGTAGTCAATAAATTTATACTATACTATCAATACTTATTCAAAATTGATGGTTCTGATTAGCTAAGAAAGTTTTAAATTGCACTTCTTATACTTAAGTACACAATTCAGAATAATTGTTTTTCTGTCTGAATTGGTTTTTTCTTAGATCGCATTTAGAATCTTTGGTAATTTTGATTAAACATACATCTCAGTATTTAACCTGTTGATAGAATTTCGTGGTAGGATCAAATCTGTCCCCTTTTATTGTCTTATGATTTCTTTGTTCCCTTTCTTATGGCCAGTAAGAAATGGAAGAAGAAATGTAGACAAATTATCTTGTTGATTCTCAAGTTAATAAGAGCAGAGAATATGATTTCTTTTCATCATTTAAATTTTATTAGAGTTTAAAACACTCAAAAATCCATGAGATGTTATTTTTCTGAATTTTTCAAACTCTTCTGTCTGTCTTTCCCATTCCTCTGGAATGAATGAGAAAGAGAGAAATTTATTTTCTCCAAAATTTCATTGTGGTCACAGACAAACAAAAGCATAAAACTTAAATTACAAACAGGTCATAGACACATAAACACAACATATAGACACATAGACTGATCAAAGACATATTTCCCAGGCATTTCATGCATACTCTTAACAAATATAAGACATCCTATCAAAAGATCAAAAAAAGATTTTTTATAGGCTTCCAGTTAAGATGGCGGCAGTGTAAGGAGCAGCTGCTCGATCTCTCCAGACCAAAGCATACAGGACTCCTCAAGGGGAAATAAAAACGAGTCCAGAGGAAGGAAGGAACCCCACAACAGGGCACAGCATTGAAGGTACGCAGAATTGGGGCATTTCCATGCTATAAAGGGGTGAAACAGCTCTCACTAAAACGCGAGAGGAAGAAGCCCTTCCCCCACCCCCCACACCACACACCTGGCACAACACGCCAATGCACAAGTGTGAAAACAGGACTGGGGCAACCAGATAATCACTGGCAGCCCCGGGGCTTGTACCTGTGTGCAGCAAGATGAGGGACCCCAGGTGGCTGGGGGCATGCAGGGACTTTCCCCCAGTGTCCACGTGGGTGAAGGCACCTCCTCAGGCCAGGACAAAGGCCTCTTAAACACTGCCTTTCCCAAGCGCTGAAGGCATCACCTAAGGTGCGAAGAAAGATCTCCAGCCCACAGACTTTCACTACCTTCTGTGGGGGTGATGGCAGTGCCCTAAGAGCATCTGCGCAGGCAAAGGCAGTGCCCTAGGCTTGAATAACAATCTCCAGCCCAGGCTTGGACCTCCAGTGAGGACCCGGTGCAGACCCAGCGCAGCAGTGGAAGCAGCCCCAAAGACTGCTGAAGGAACCTTGTGCAGAGGGGCAGACCGGGAACTACCAGGAGGCCTGACCCCGAGGACAAGGAGACCGGAGCCCCGGGAGCTTGCAAGGCGCAGGCAGGCCCTGAGTGCAAAGACAAAGCTGAAAAAGGGGCAGGGCTAACAATGGCCAGCAATAAGGAAGTCCAGAAGAAAAAGAAAAACTCTGGGACACTCCACAACTTCTACACAGAGAAAATCCAGACAACAGAGGAGGGAAAACAAAAATCCAAACCTCCCCAAAAAAATGAAAGCTGGTCACAAGCTATGGAAGAGTTTAAAAATGAAATGCTGAGGAAGATGGAAGAAATCTGGCAAGAAAATAACAGTTTAAAAGGCAGAATTTCACAATTGGAAAGTGAGACAAGACAACTGAAGACCAAAAAGTGACCAGATTGAAAAGGAAAACCAAAAAATTATAGCTGAAAACCAAAACATTAAAGCCTAAAACCAAAACATTAAAGTCGAAAACCAGTCCTTAAAGGCTAGAATCGAACATTTAGAAACCAATGATCTCTCAAGACAACAAGAACAAATAAAACAAAGTCAAAAGACTGATAAAATAGAAGGAAACATGAAATATCTCAATGAGAGAGTGACAGACCAAGAAAACCGGTCTAGAAGAGACAACTTGAGAATCATTGGTATTCCAGAAAAGGCAGAAATTAATAGAAACTTGGACTCCATACTTAAAGAAATTATTCAGCAAAATTGCCCTGAAGTTCTACAACAAGAGGGCAATATAAACATTGAAAGGATCCATAGAACACCCTCTACACTGGACCCAGAAAAGTCAACACCCAGAAATATAATAGCGAAATTGAAGAGCTTTCAAGTTAAAGAAAAAATCTTACAAGAAGCCAGAAAGAGACAATTCAAATATCAAGGAGCACCAATAAGGATCACATAGGATCTGGCAGCCTCAATGCTAAAAGACCGCAAGGCTTGGAATACAATATTCAGAAAGGCAAGAGAGCTGGGCCTTCAGCCACGAATCAACTACCCAGTGAAACTAACCATATACTTTCAGGGGAAAGTATGGACATTCAACAAAATTGAAGAATTCCAACTTTTTGCACAAAAGAGACCGGGACTAAATGGAAATTTTGACACTCAACCACAAATATCAAGAGAAAGATGAAAAGGTAAATAAGAAACAGAGGGAAAAGAAAGAAAACTTATAGTCTTTTAAGCTTGACTCTTTAAGGGCATAAATAAGATCTAAGTATCTGTATTACTAGGTGGAGAAATGCTATGTATAATTCTCTGTAGTGAACTCTATACACTATTATAATATTCACTATTATAGCAACCAGAAGAATAATTCATAGGGAGAGGACAGGATACTAAATGGTCTAAGAAGACATGGGGGGGTGGGAAAGAGGAGGGGAATAGTAGGGGACATCAAGAAAAATCTGAGTAAATAAGAAAAATAAGATATTCTATTACACACAAAGAGGGCATGGGAAGGGGAGGGGATGAATAATATCATAAGAAGGAGAGGAAGAGAGCATAATCAAACCTTACTCTCAGTGTAATCAACCCGAAGTAGGAAGAGTAGCTTTATTATCCATCCGGATAAAAAACTCTATCTAACCCTACTGAGAAAGTCAGAAGGGATAAACCAAAGGGAGCAGGGGAGTGGGGAGGCCAAAAA
>NC_058132.1:181922823-181958286 GCF_016433145.1 Gracilinanus agilis | reverse complement strand
TGCCTAGATTAACAGCAGAAGAAATAGAATACCTAAATAATCCCATATCAGAAATAGAAATTGAACAAGCCATTAAAGAACTCCCTAAGAAAAAATCACCAGGACCTGATGGATTCACAAGTGAATTCTATCAGACATTCAAAGAGCAACTAATCCCAATACTATACAAATTATTTGATATGATGAGCAAAGAAGGAGTCCTACCAAATTCCTTTTATGACACAAATATGGTACTGATTCCAAAGCCAGGTAGACCAAAAACAGAGAAAGAAAACTATAGACCAATCTCCCTAATGAACATAGATGCAAAAATCTTAAATAGAATATTAGCAAAGAGACTCCAGCAAGTAATTAAGAAGGTCATCCACCATGATCAGGTGGGATTTATACCAGGAATGCAAGGATGGATCAACATTAGGAAAACCATCCACATAATTGACCATATCAACAGTCTAACAAACAAAAATCACATGATTATCTCAATAGACGCTGAAAAAGCCTTTGACAAAATACAGCATCCATTCCTATTGAAAACATTGAAAAGTAAAGGAATAGAAGGACCCTTCCTAAAAATAATAAACAATATATACCTAAAACCATCAACAAGCATTATATGCAATGGGGATAAATTAGAAGCCTTCCCAATAAGATCAGGAGTGAAACAAGGATGTCCATTATCACCTCTATTATTCAACATAGTACTAGAAACACTAGCAATAGCAATTAGAGAAGAAAAAGAAATTGAATGTATCAAAATAGGCAATGAGGAGACTAAGCTATCACTTTTTGCAGATGATATGATGGTATACTTAAAAAATCCTAGAGAATCAACTAAGAGGCTGGTAGAAATAATCAACAACTTTAGCAAAGTGGCAGGATACAAAATAAATGCACATAAATCATCAGCATTCCTATACATTTCCAACACATTAGAACAGCAAGAGGTAGAAAGAGAAACACCATTTAAAATCACCCTAGACAATATAAAATACTTGGGAATCAATCTAACAAAACAAACACAGCTATTATACGAAAACAACTACAAAACACTTTCCAAACAAATAAAACTGGACCTCAACAATTGGAAAGCCATTAACTGTTCATGGGTAGGATGAGCTAGCATAATAAAAATGAACATCCTGCCCAAATTAATTTACCTATTTAGTGCCATACCTATCAAATTACCAAAAAAACTTCTTTACTGAATTAGGAAAAATTATAACAAATTTCATTTGGAATAACAGAAGATCAAGAATATCAAAGGAAATAATGAAAAAAAATGTGAAGGAAGGGGGCCTAGCAGTACCAGATATCAAACTATACTATAAAGCAGCAGTCATTAAATCAATATGGTACTGGCTAAGAGACAGAAGGGAGGATCAGTGGAATAGACTCAGGGTTAATGATGTCAGCAAGACAGTGTATGATAAACCCAAAGAGCCCAACTTTTGGGACATGAATCCACTATTTGACAAAAACTGCTGGGAAATTTGGAAAACAATATGGGAGAGATTAGGTTTAGATCAAAATCTCACACCCTACACCAAGATAAATTCAGAATGGGTGAATGACTTGAATATAAAGAGGGAAACTATAAAGAAGTTAAGTGAACACAGAATAGTATACCTGTCAGATCTCTGGGAAAGGAAAGATTTTAAAACCAAGCAAGAGTTAGAGAAAATTACAAAATGTAAATTTAATGGTTTTGATTATATTAAGCTAAAAAGCTTCTGTACAAACAAAAACAATGTAGTCAAAATCAGAAGGGAAACAACAAATTGGGAAAAAATCTTTATAATGAAAAACTCCGACAGGGGTCTAATCACTCAAATATACAATGAGTTAAAGCAATGGTATAAAAAATCAAGCCATTCCCCAATTGATAAATGGGCAAGAGACATGAATAGGCAATTTTCAGATAAAGAAATCAAAAGTATCAAAAAGCACATGAGAAAGTGTTCTAAATCTCTAATAATTAGAGAAATGCAAATCAAAACAACTCTGAGGTATCACCTCACACCTAGCAGATTGGCTAAAATGAAAGAAGGGGAGAGTAATGAATGTTGGAGGGGATGTGGCAAAATTGGGACATTGATGCATTGCTGGTGGAGTTGTGAAATGATCCAGCCATTCTGGCTGGCAATTTGGAACTATGCCCAAAGGGCTATAAAAGACTGCCTGCCCTTTGATCCAGCCATACCATTGCTGGGTTTGTACCCCAAAGAGATCATAGACTTGTACAAAAATATTTATAGCTGCACTTTTTGTAGTGGCAAAAAACTGGAAAATGAGGGGATGTCCTTCAATTGGGGAATGGCTGAACAAATTGTGGTATATGCGGGTGATGGAATACTATTGTGCTAAAAGGAATAATAAACTGGAGGAATTCCATGCAAATTGGAGAAACCTCCAGGAAGTGATGCAGAGCGAAAGGAGCAGAGCCAGAAGAACATTGTACACAGAGACTGATATACTATGGTAAAATCAAATGTAATGGGCTCCTGTACCAGCAGCACTGCAATGACACAAGACAGCTCTGAGGGATTTATGGTAAAGATGCTACCCACATTTAGAGGAAGGACTGCAGGAGAGGAAACATATAAGATAAACAATTGCTTGAATGCATGGGCTGAGGCGGACATGAATGGGAAATAGACCCTGAACAAGGACACGTTACAACCAGTGGAAATGTACATTGGCCATGGGGGGGGGGAGAGCGGGGGGTGAAGGGGAAAGTAGGGGCATAAAGTATGTAAACAGATTAAAATGAATATTAATAAATGTTTAAAAAATATTTATAACATGTATATTCTAAACTGGTACTGTCTTTGGCTATTAACTATTTCCAAGAAATGGAAAGATCAAGCAAACACTAAGGTAGTCTCTAAGTTCCTCTGGTTTCCATGTTATAACAATTGATCTAAATCTGTTCAATTTTCCCTATAGAAATGGTGATATCTTGGTCAATTTACTCATTGGAAAAAAAACTCAGGTGCTTCAATTTGCATCTCTTATCACTAGTAATTTAGAATGGTATTTCATATGGTTGATAATAGTTTTAAGGTTTGTTAAAATTTTATTCATAATCCTTTTGTCACTTATCATGGGAAAATTATTTCATGTCTTGTTTCCTTGTGAATATGGATATCCTCAGTCATTTTCTAAATTTTCACATTCATCCAATTAAATCTCTTTTTACCAGGCATAAGCAATCATAAACTAAATAAAAGAAAACAAAAATCTAAACCCCACCATTATGCAAAGGAAAATAAAATGACCATGAATGCCAAAAAAAAAAAAAGATAAAAAAAATCACATCTTTCATTGCTAAAGAAATCTGGAGAAAAAAGGAAGTTTATTATTCAGAAAATTGGTTAACTCTAGCAAGGAACTGGCTAAGCTAGGATGAATTCTTGGATTAAATTTAGTCATTGGTGGGACTGGTGGTTGACCTTTCCATCTTCCCTGAAATCTCTTATCAGGTAATCTGTAACCCTTTCAACGGAATTTGGAATTGCAACTTTTCTTCCAGTGGTAACCTTTCTCACATCTGGGACACAAAGAGTTAGGGGCATGGAAAAAGAGTTTTGTACAGCCTTTGGTCCCTTAATTATTTCAGAATATATTTTCCCTTTCAGGGCTGCTGCAATGGCTATACCCTGCATAAATGCTGGGGTAAAGTTCTCACAAGCTTTCACATAGTCATTAATAGTCCCAGATTTAACATTTTGAAGTATGATCTGACACACCTCATTGGCATTGTTGTAAGCAAGATTTCTGACTAATATCTTGGCAGTCTCTTCATGAATTATGGACTTTTTTACTTCCTGATTTAATCTATCTATAAAATCTGAATATCTTTCTTCTGATCCTTATCTAATCTCAGCCAAACCTGTGGACAGTTTCTTAGTATTAGGGATTCTTTTCCATGCCTCTAAGCCACACTTCATACATTGAATTAGAGCTGCTCTAGGTAAATTAATCTGATCAGCATGAATTCCCATTCATCTTTTCCAAGAAACATTTCTTTAGTAACTCTGATATCCTGTTTTTTATTAATGGCTGCCTTCTGTTTTGCCAGTTCATCAAATTCTGATTCCATAAAAGGCAATCCCCTCCAGAAAGGGAATATCTCTCAGTGTGAATCCAATCAAATGGGGTTGTCCAAATCCCCCCTAAAGTCTCCACCAAAGTTAAAGTGTATGCAGAAGCAGTACCATATGAAGCACAAGCTATCTTAATTTCTTTTAACACTTTGTAGGGAAGAGGCTCCCATTTGGGAGCTACTTCTTTATCATCATCTGCTCTAAAAAATAACTGGGAAACAGAATGATATATCTCTGTCCTTCTGAGCATTTTTAGGGCTTCTTTAAAACCTATATTCTGGGGCTGTGGTTGTGGAGCTGGAGCTTCAAGTGGCAGAGGCTCCTCTGCTTTTATCTCTTTTTCCTCTTTTAAAGAGAGGTTTTTAGGTGGAGGAGGGTCCACTGCTAGTGGTTTTTTCATTAGGATTTTAAAGCCCCATTTTAATTTACTATAAGCCACTTCCTCCTCCTCTAATTCTAACATTGAAACCTTAAAGATTTCATTCTCTGCATTCTGACCAGATAACAAAGTTGTTTTTTCAGCAGCCAATGAAATTTTTCTGGCACTTGTTCTGATCTGTGCTCAGTATAATAATTTTTCAAATATTGCCAATTTTTTGCCAAAATTCTAAGGGAATCAATGGGCTACAATTTTGAATAAGATTTGAATACAAATTTGAATAAGATCAAGAAACTTAGAGAGCTGTTCTTTACTTATTTTTCCTCCCCATTTCCTGAGGGTGTACTTAGTTATAACAATGAAAAGATTTCTTTCCTTTGATTCACTGTGTCCCATCCTGTTAATGGGAATCCTGTGTCCAGTGGTTCCCAAACTTTTTTGGCCTACTGCCCCCTTTCCAAAAAAATTATTACTTAGCCCCCTGGAAATTATTTTTTTTAATTTTAATAGCAATTAATAGGAAAGATAAATGCACCTGTGGCCATCATTGCCCCCTGGATCGCTGCAGCCACCACCAGGGGATGGCGGTGCCCACTTTGGGAATCACTGATCTATTCTTTTACTTCTAGTATCTTCCCTTAAGGGGAGAGTTCTGAAAACTCTGGATTTCTTGCCCTTCTTTGGGCAGAAACTAAACCGTTGTCATTTGGGAGTTGTTTGAGGGGGAGTGCAAATCTTCATCTGTATCCAGCATTCCAATGTCCCTATGATCAGGCACCAAATCTCAAGATCTATTTATCATGTCCAGATAATCTGATAAAGATGGCTTAGTTGATAAAGAAACAGGTCACAGGAGATGATCTTGACTGTTAACTCATAGCTACTTCTCCAAAGTGTCATTGAGTCACAAGTTTATTATATATGAAAATTCAAATTCCCTTTCACCCACAAGCACAGAGAGAGTTGTACAGCTTTGTAGATATTGCAATTAGTTTAGACAACACACAGAAACCTTAGAAACTTTAAGGTGAAGATAAGAACCAGGCTAGACCTTCAGCTATGTGATTATCAGCAAGCTAAGTCTGAGAATACTTTTCTCAGGGGCAAAATGCTCCTGCTAAACTAAGGTTTCAGTCTTGGTTTGCCAAGCAGCTGCATTTCTGTCCAAAGGGGAAGAATAATCTCTTGACTGCTGGTTTGCTAAGAGCTTAAAGCTTTTCAATAAGGCCACACTACTTTTCAACAAGAAAAGGTGTGGATCACAAAAGGGGTCAAAGGAGTCTCAGATTTTTATCTATTTGAGACTGTTTCTCTTATTGGCTTCCTTATTAGAAAAAGATATCCTTATTAGAAAAAGATAAAGAAAAAAATTTTAAACTAACAAATTAAGTCAAAGATGGAAAGAAGAAGGGGAGATTTTAATTGACTAATGGGAAAAAGAAAAAAAGAGATAATTAAATAACTAGGTAAAAGGAAGAATGAAAAAGGAATTAATGAATAAAATTCAAAGCTAAAAAAGGATGCCAAATGGAGAGGTTTGGGAAAAAGGGAGGAAATTCTATTTATTTTATCATCCTTTTTTAAAATTTTGAGTTCCAAATTCTCTCCCTCCCTCTTGTCCCTTCCCCTCTCATAGAGAAAACAAATAACATGATACTCATTTGATGTCACATAAAACATTTTTATATTGGCCAAGTTCCAAAAAAAGGGGAGAAAAATAAAGTAAGAAAAAGTTTTTAATATTCACTCAGTTCATTGTTTTCTCTTTGGAGGTAGATAGTATTTTTCGTCAATTTGTTTTGGATCACGGTATTGATCAAAGTAGTTACCTACAGTAATAAGAACCTTTCGTTTAAAGTTGAGTACAGATGAAATCATATTATTCTTGCACTTCAAAGGGATTCAATTCCCAATTTTCCCTTCCTGTGAAAAGTTAATATTGAAATATGATATTTTTGTGATTTTTCCTCAATCTCCCTGTCTCCCCCAAGAACAGTCTGATTCTAAAGGCAGATCAAACAATTTATACCCAACCTTATAAAACTGGTTTGGGATCTTCCTTCTTTTGTTAAGATCTTTAAAAAGATAAAAGAGGTTTGTTCAAGACCCATGGGCAATTTCTAGGTTCAACATGACAGGTTCCCTTCAGAGAAAAGCAGTCCAGTGTCTGTCATGTACTTATGGACCAAGTACATGCTTAGGTAATTGGCAAAATTTAATTAAATCTGACGCTAAGTAATTTTGGCCAAAGTGGGGTTCAGTTTAGCCTGTATTTGCAATCTCTAATATTCATATGTATATGGATGTTAAGTTGCATATTTAAGCTTACACGTTTGTGTGTGTGTGACCCTGAGTAAAGTAAGCTGTTCAGCTCTCCCTATCCTTGGGAAAGAATATGTTTGAATTGTTGACTAAAGATTTGAATGGAAGTTGATCTTAAATGTTGGAGTCTAGATTAAATTAAACTCCAACAACAAAATTCATAAATTATATTTAATCTAAGTCTGAGGAACTTCTCTAGACCTATTAGAATAAAGAAAAGTTTCTTATGGTATGAAATGCTATACCTTGGGTTTTTCATAGAAATGGTTTGTTAAAAGTTTTTGTTTATAGAAGCTTGAGAACTTAATTTCTGGGCTTTGTCCATAATAATAACAACTCCTAATAACAACCTCAAAGGCCATCAATTTAATTATTACCCATTAATGTTTAAATTTGTGCTAATTTGATTCTCCAACAGTAGAGAATATAGAATTGATGATCCAGGTATCAGAATCTCCAGTACGAGCCAAAGGAAAGGCCCAAGATTTATATTTTAAATTCAGGACTTTCTATTTTAGTGTTTCCTTTATAGTTTTTGGATTGGTGAATGTGAAAAATATTATATATAGTGCTGTTGGCTTTTGGAATGATACTTTAGTATGATGTTTTGTTTTGTTTTTAGTGATGGTTAGCTCAGCTTTTGATCTGAATGCTTTGTGACTAATGTAAAAAACCTTGAGTGTTAATTCAATCACTCCTGGTTCCTCTTTAAGGTGGCTTCTGCTTGAAGGAAAATGAGAGGTCTGGGGTGTAGCTAATACAAATGTGGCTTTTCTTGGAGCCACAAATGAGAGTGAAGTGAAAAGTAAGAAATAAGGACTAGCAGCCCTGAAAAGGGTTGGGCAGGCTTTCAAAAGCGATGGTTTCTCCCTGAACTCCCAATAGAGGTTTTAAAAAGTCAGGGCAGGGGGCAGCTGGGTTGAGATCAGTGGATTGAGAGCCAGGCCTAGAGACGGGAGGTCCTTGGTTCAAATTTGGCCTCAGACACTTCCCAGCTGTGTGACCCTAGACAAGTCACTTGGCCCCCACTCTTTTGCCTTGGAGCCAATACATAGTATTGACTCCAAGACGGAAAGTAAGGATTTAAAAAAAAAAAAAAAAGTCAGAGCAACTGGTTTGCTCAGTGGATTGAGAGCCAAGCCCAAAAACAAAATACCCTGGCTTCAAATCTGGCCGCAGACACTTCCTAACTATGTGACCCTGGTCTTGAGCCCCATTGCTAGCCTTTACTACTCTTCTGCTTTGGAATCAATACATAGTACTTGAGATTTTAAGATGGAAGGTATGGGATTTTTTTTTAATTAAAAACAGAGTTTAAAATGTAAAAAATATATGGGAAACTCAGGGTAATAACTTCTAAACTGAGCTAAGTGTCAATTTATGAGATATTACACAGTGACATTAGTAAGTATAAAAACAGTTTTAATTTGGTTGAAATAGGTTCTACATTAGAATGGGATTTCAAAAATCCCTCACTTAAAAAAATTAGTATAAGTTGGAGACTAAAAGTAAGGGAGTATCCATTCGAAAATTAAACATTGTAGGCCTTTATCAAGTATCTGAAATAATTAAGCCTTGTGAAGAATAATGCTGAATCTCTGGGAATTATGAAATACCTCTAAACTACATGGTTTAATGTGCTTTTAGTTTATTGATTTGTATGCGTAAAAAGGTCTAACATGAATTTGATACCTTTCATTTAAATAGCAAGTTCTTTAAATCTAGATTCTTTTGGACAATAGAGTAAGAGAATGCTATAAATTATTCATTTGAAAATTAATGGTTTCACTATAATTTTCATTTTAAATGTCCAAAAGGCAGAGAAATAAGACATTTTTGTGGTAATAAAGATCTTATACAGAATGCAATTAATTTGATATAAGGATAAGAGGGACCAATCAGGTTTGTTTGTTTTTTTGAATCAATATTAAATATGGGTTCTAAGGCAGAAGAGCAGTAAAGGGTAGGTAATGGGAGTTAAGTGACTTACCCAGGGTATACAGTTTGGAAGTATGTGAATCCAGATTTGAACACGGGACCTCCCATTTCCAGGACTGACACCTAGTTGCACAAGGCTATCATATATATTCTCCATTTTATTATTTTATTTTATTGTTATTCACCCATGAGAAACTAGCTATATCCATGTGTATAGGTGGTTATAATTGTGGAAATGAAATAAATAATGATTATACTAGCCATTTGGGCTTGCTCCAGCTTCCATTTTTTCCAGCATTCTCTGATCCAATGGAAGCTTGACATAATAATACTTTGTTACTGTAGATAAGCTTGAAAAACAGAAACTACCAACTGAGCCTGAACCCAGAACTGCCTTAAGGACTTCCAGATAAAGCAGCCTTTATCATTATTGAAAACAATCAACCCTACCTGTTCCAGAACAACCCCTGAGCCCTATCCCAGGTACTGACTGCTACATCCCTTCCCCTTAGCTTTGTGATTTTGAGCAATAAAAGCTAGCAAGCCCTTGCAGTGAGTGGGCTTCTTTCTTAGGAAGGAAGCTCATGGATGTTATAATGCTGAGAAGAATGAACAACCTGTGTCTCACCCTCTTGTGTTCTCTCTCTGTGTCTCTCTGTCTCTCTGTCTCTCACCTTGATTATAATCCATGGGGCCAGAAACCCAGGAAGGTAGAGGTTCATATAATTAACCAGCATCTTTTCATTTTAAGAGAAATTAAACTAATTGTTTTTACATCCACTTGATCTTTTGGACATGTTTGATTAATTTTAGGGGATACAATAATTTGTTTTGCTCTGTATTTAGAATTTAGAAATTTAGGAATTTAAAATTTAGAATAGAAAAAAATGGACTAATGCATTTACAGCTTTTTTTGAAGGGCTACCTGAGCTTGCTGGAAATAAAGTTAGATAGGTGCCTGACAATTTTATCTACTCTCCTTAGCAACACAAATGTGAGTCAATTTAATTTAAGTATTCTATTTTGAGTTAAAGGTGATCTTAAGCTTTTTCCTTAATCATTCTGTTAAATCTTTGTGTTTTGTGGGAATCTTTAAGGATTCCGCTTTTCTGAGAAGAAAAGGCCATACCTTGCAACCTAAGTCTTTTTGGAATTTTTAATGCAATTTTTTAGAGTGCTGCCATTACATAGGAATATTAAGGTTACTAAACTTAGATGACTACCTTTTTGTGTTGGGCTGGGTTTATCTCTTCCTCTTTAATTCTGGAAGATTGATTTTATTCAGCTTCCACCTTTAGGTATTTTTTTTTGATGGGTGGAATTGCTGTACAAGTTATTACTAGAAAGAATTTTCCCATCTGGGAATTCCCTAGTGGCATTCTATACCTACCACTTCCAATCAATCCTTTAGTGTGATAGACTATATTAAAATTATTAAGGTTAAACTTGCTAAATTTCTAAATGATTTTCCTTTTTGTCCTATTGCAGAGAACTCAATCAGAAACCCCAGACTCCCAACCATCCCATTTCCTATGGAGCCAACCCCACCAGATCACCCAATAGCTGGAATCTGGAGATGGAGTCTATACAAGACACCTGTGTAAAGATGCCTGGCAGGCAGATGGGAAGGACTTGACTCCAAACATCTTCTTTGCTTTTCCTTGATTATTCATTAGATTTCCTTCAACATATGTCCCTGGGCCAAATATAGAACTTAGCCTTACTGTTTTCCTTTATGAATTCTCTTGCTACCTAATTTGAGCCAGGTCTTTTCTTAAGATTGTAATTACTTCAATCTGAAAACTAGAAAAGTCAGAAGGAAAAAAAGCTAATCTTCACATCTGACTAGAGCAGGAAAGTTTCAAATCGGTTATGTTTTATTTTCTTATAAGGACTAGTATTTAATATCTGTTCATTTGGAGACTTATAGCAATTTGTTCAGAGTGCTCTTCCAGGTTTGTGTGTAAATTATCATTTGTTTAATATCTACTTAGAAGTGCAGAATATAATTAATTTCTCAATCTGATGTCAGAAGATTTTAGAAAACAATAGTGGTGCCTGAAATTTTTTTATTTGATATAGTTGTAACATAAGATAATTATACTTAACCCTAAACATGATTGGAGTATTATGCCATTTGAGGTTAAATTTTATGTGAATGAAATTGAAAGAAATGCTATGAAACAAATTGGTCCATGATGCCAACAGCCTTCTGGGAGCTGCAGATGTAGTTATGTCTCATAGGAAAGCTGAGAAGATGATTATGGCTTAAGCTGGTTTAAGACTCTCTTGGGTGGCTTCCCTAGAATGAAATGTCAGGTTTTTTTTACCTGACAAGTTCTATCCAAAGCTATACATCATTGCTGACTTCCACCTGCCATTAATTAATGCTCCAAATTAGGGGAACACTTCTCCCTTATTTTAGTTATTTCTGTCTTTTTTTCCTTTTAAGGCAAGTGTTCCATAATCATGAAGCATGGTCTAGTGGTAGATAGACTGATGCTGAGATATGTAGGAATTAAAGATGCAAGTATGTTGGATTTTATTCAGTCAAATGAGTTAATACTGAATTTATCATTTACCTGTTAATCATTATAAAGTCTTTGAAAATATGTGAGGTTATGAGAATTGGAAAACATTGCAGTAGTTTGTGAGACCAAGGCATAAATCTGTTTAGTGAGATTAGCAAAGTTAAATTGGTTGACAAAAATTGTTATCGGTAAGGAAGAATGGCCTATGTTCTTATTTCCTCAAAAAGACACTCAATCACTTAATTTGGGATTAAACCTTATTTGTAGGGCATACCCTGACAGTGCATGAGAATTCAAAGGGATCTGAAATAAGTTTTTTAATGGTTAATATGATCCTCAGAACCTCATTTTCCTCAGGAGGAAATAAGAGCTTGAATTTAATTTTTAATTTGCTTTGTAACTGAAATTTTTTCATGCAAGTACTCTTAGCATGTCAACATTGCAATGGTTATCTGATATGTGCCTGAGCAAGCATTTTTAAGATTTATTTTATTTCATAAGAAGATACTCAATTGGAATTTTTATTTAGTATTATCTGGTATTTTTCTTTTTGTTTATTGCTTTCCAATAAGTGATTTGTTTCATTGCCAGGTTTACAAACCTTCACAAATCTTTGCTGTGGTTTTTGTTTGTTTTAGCATTTATATTTCTAAAGCTTAGTATTTATCTGTCCTTTAAATGGTGCTTTACTTATGCCACTATTGCCAAAAGGCAAATTATAATTGCTTGATAAGTGTGGCATATAGATATAGATATACTTCCCACAAGTGTATTTGAATGGAAATATAATGTGTTGTTAAAAGCTAGCTAATGAAATTACCTTTTTTTTTAATTCTAAGCACCAATATCAAATGATTTTAAAGACCATTAGAGCATTTCAGTCTAAAATACTGAATGTCTGCTGGGTCTGACAGTGTAATTTTGTCTTATACAGGTATACAAGCAAATTGCCCAAATGAATAATCAGTTTCTTTTGAGAAGCTGGTTATAGATTTCTCGTATGTTCTTTTCTAACAAGGAAGCCACTTAAAGAACCTAACTACTACAGAAAAGACTTCTGAGGAAAGAAAAAGATTACTGAACCCTATCTCAGACACACTTACACACACACACACACACACACACACACACACACACACACACACACACACACACACACCAGACCATGATAGACTATAAGAATTGGAGTACCTTTTGTCACGTGCAAGACTTTGCTTAGGCAGTGCCCATCTTCTGGCTAATTGTCAATGCCCATTTGCTGATGGAGTGTGCCCCCAGAGGCTCATAAATTATCTTTGTTTTGACCTCTTATCATTCTCCCACCTTTCATGAAGGGAAGGCCATTCTCAGGCTTTTCTGAACATGCTGTCCTTGCTCCTTGCTTGTTTTGACAAAACTGCAATTCGAGCATTATAATTTACTCTATAGCACTTCCTTATGGACAATGTTGACATTGCTTTGACGAAGTGGGCAATGGCAACCTTATTTTAGTTTGTCCCATTTCTGACTTTCCCAGAGGTTCAAACAAAGAATTCAAAAGACTGAATCAACTATGAATCAGTTTTGCCTTGTTCCTAGAAGTTGGAAGACTAATTTTGAAAGACAACAATAAATCTGAAGTCCCAGAGATCCATTCCTAGTTCTTCTAACCACACCTAAATACAAAGATTGAATTTAATTATTAATGAATTTTACTTCTTTCCCAAGGATTTAGTTTAACAAAATTCAGTGACTCCCTTATGTAACTCTCAATCACCCAAGTACTTGTGACTATGGGTATCACTTAGTTCCTAAACCTTTGTAAACCTACCCATTGCCCTTTTTCTCTTAAATATGATGTAAGTACCTTGTTCATGGGGAGTCCTAAAACTGAGGTCTGTGTGTCTTCCCAGAATAATCTGCCTATCTTTATTAAAGATTATTATTATAACTCCTTTGGTAATTTTGTTTTTTTCAAGTTGACAAAAGAATTGAGCCTAGAAAGAATAACTTTTATTATAAAAGGTAGAAGTGACATAACTGCCAATAATAGAAACAATCAAATCAAAAGGATTTTTTGTTATTTTTTGGGAGCATGGGTTGCAGATAAAATGTCTCATTTAAAGGACCTTAGAAATGAAAAATGTCACTAAAATAGTTAATATCTTGAGTAAAAATCAGCACTTATTTATGAAGAATTTATTAGATAGGAGGCATCTAGATGGTTCAGTGGATTAAAAACTAGGACTAGAGGAAGGAGGTCCTAGGTTAGAATATGGTTTCAGATACTTCCTAGCTGTGTGACCGTGGGCAAGTCATTTAACCTCCATTGCTTAGCCCTTTCCACTCTTCTCAATACACAGTATAAATTTTTTAAAAAGAAGAATTTATTAAGATTATTCACCTACAAAAATGATTTATATGGAAATATGTTTTGCTTGATAATACATGTATAACCCAGACTGAATTGCTTGTTAACTCTGGGAGAGGAGAAGGAAGAAGAAAGAGAAACAACATGAATCATATAACTTTGAAAAACTTATGTAGAAATTTGTTATTAAAATAAAAAATATTTAGACTACTAAAATAAATAAATAGAAAAAAAGAATTTAATAAATGACAAGCATTGTGATAACTTGAAGTTACCAGGAAAAAGAAAAAGCAGTCCCTGGCCTCAAGCAACTTGCATTTTGATCAAGGAGACAGCATATACATAAATAAGTAAATAAAAAACATATAGAGTATATAGAAGGACCAGGAATAGCTGCTTAAAGAAGGTGGTGCTTACATCAAATCTTGAAGGAAGGAAAGGATTCTGTTATAAACAAAATGGGGGTGGGAGGGTCCTAAGGAGATATAGATATACAGTAATATGAATGTATCTATCTGTATTCTCCCTAGCTGCAGATGATGGAGGAACACCAACCCCAATCACCCTTGATAGATGTTATAATTTCCCCTTTCCTCTAACAGTTGCCCAGGGAGGATCCCAAAAGGCTAGATGGATGGATAACCTTTCCAGGTCCAATATGGGGTTGGATAGATTAATATAGGGCTTTGATTTGCCTTGGATCATGTTTGATATCTGACTGCATTGACTCCCTCCCCAAGGGCCCTGATATAAAGACCACTTAGGAAGGTACTTGTTAAACTCTCTTTATCTAAATCAGAGAAAGGATAAACAGGACAACCTAATAATATTATCAACCTAATATCTATAACTAGTTGACAATCAGGACTGAAGGCTATTGATCTAGTAGAAGCTGGAGCTTTATTTGCCACTACACTTCTGGCCCAGCCTGGCCACAGCCAAACCAGAGAAAAGGGACTGCTACTGATGCAGCTGTGTTGGTGATCTTATTCTCTCAGCTTTCTCACTACCAGTGTTTGGTGATGCACTAGCTCTCACAGTCTTCAGGAAATATTCAGATTCTTCCTGCCCTCTTCTTCATAGACCTCCCTGCCTCCCTTCACCACCCACTCAGAGATTTCCCAGTCCAGAGCCCAGAGACCTAGAGAGACCAGAGAGACCTAGAAAGACCTAGAAAAGACCCCCTCCAAGGGTCTGTCAGGGGTATTTATACTGTCAGGCCAACCGACGTTTGCCCCTGGCTCACGGCACCTGGGAACATTCCGTGTCTTCCAACTGCCTTCCCTGTCATTCAAGGTGGCAGCCATCATTTCCCAGGATATGAATATAACAATTCCAATGGGCTGAAGTGGAGGAAGTCCAAGCATGTGGGACAGCTCCTGCAAAAGTAAGGAGATAAAAAGATGGAGCCTTATGTTAGTCATTATCATCCTTGCCTCCTTACTCTCCCTTACCCCACAAATCTAATACATTGCAAAATCTTGTTTCTAATTTTACAGTATCTCTCATATATCTGTATGTTCTCACCTAGGCTGTTACACTAATGTAAGTAAAGGGAAGGGGGACTTATAGGTGATACAAAGTCCTATTTGACATTGAAAGCTCTCAATATCTGGGCTCCTTCCTATGTTTCACCCTTTTTTGTACTTTACTCTCTACTTTACACTCCAACTATACACCAGGCTACTTATAGGCACTCACATGGGACCCCCTTATCTCCTTACCTCCATGACTTTGCACTGGTTGTACCCTCCATTCCATACCTCAAATGCTCTTTTTTCTCACCTTCACCTCTTAACTTTCATTGCTTCCTTCAAAACTCAGTACAAATTTCTCTTCCTATAGGTCTTGGAGGGGCACAAATATTAGAATCTTCTTTCAGATTACTTTCTGATAAGAAAATGAAAAGAATACTATTATAATAATGAGTTGGATTTGCTCAAGCCTCCATCTTTTCCAGGGGTTTCTGATACATAATAAAAAATCCTTTGCAGCTCTAAGCTAAGCTTCAGAACAAGGATTACCAACTGAACCCTAACTGTTGCCAACTGAGCCTGAACCGAGAACAATCCTAGGAACTTTTCCTGATCAGACAATCATTACCTCACCGGAAGGGACTCCAGAGATTTCCAGATAAATGTTATCAGCCTGTCTCCTCAGGACCCCAAAATCACTCCAAGGAGTTACTGTCAAGAATTTGATTTGGATGTAGACTCTAAACAACCACTCCAGTGCAACTATCAATAATATGGAAATAGGTCTTGATTAATGGCACATGTAAAAAACCAGTGGAAATGCACATTGGCTAGGGTGGGAAGAGGGTGAAGGGGAGAGTAAGAACATGAATCATGTAACTGTGGAAAAAATTGTCTAAAAAATATAAATAAATAAATAAATGGAAAGTTGTGTGCTGGGAAATATAAATGGGTTTCACTGGATATTTAACTAAAATTAATTAAAAAGTAAGGTCTACCAAAAAAAAAAAAAGAATTTGTTGTTGCACCCTCTCCCTCAAGATATGTGTTGGGGTTTTTTCTTCCTCATTTTTGATACAATAAAAGTTGGCTAAATTCTGTATACACAGAATTCTGTATACAAATTCTGTATAGTGTATAAACTAAATTCTGGATACACTAAATACCCTTTGCTTCTTCAGTTTTAAATGTCTTTCTCACTCAGTTTGGGTCTGATCTGTGAGGTTAGCCACCTAGGAAGGTAGTAGATTAACATTCTGACACCATCTTTTCAGCATATATTTTTTATGTATCTAGTTATTTACATATTATTTCCCTATTAGAATGTGAGGTCCTTTAGGGCAGGATCTGTTTTGACTTTTTTTTGTATCCCTAACACTTAGAATGATGTCTGATACCCAAGTGTTTAATGCTTTTGGAATGACCCAGAAAAAAATTGTTCTTAAAAAAAAAAAGAAGGCAAGTTTTATTTATTTTTTTACTGAAATAACTCCTGAGAACTTTTTCAGTAAAGTCCCTTCATAGCTAATTAGCTATCCTCTTTGGCCTTAATTACAGAGCACAAATAAAATGGCATGTAGTATCAGTATTGTCTTACAGAAGGTCAGTTTTTTTTGATCACCACATTTCTCCAGGGTGAAGTAAATAATATCTTTGCATTATAATATCTTCCAGCATAATGCTGTGTAGTTGCAAGTGGTAGTCTTTTTCTATTTGCTGTGTTGTCAGAAGAATATTAGATAATAAAAATTTTCCTGTTAGTTTTCAGGACTGTTTAAGGAGGAGTATATCAGCTAATTAAATCTAAAAATACAAAAATATTTTTCCTGAAGGAAGTTAAAGTGTTCTTAGAGCACAGAGATATTCATCCACATGATGTGGAAACTGTACAAGAGTACACCATCAGTAATGAGGGAAGAATGTTGGTCAATGTTTCAGGGGGAATTAACATATAATTCTGCTTTAGTAGAATAATAGATAATACTGAGTGTAGTGGAAAGGGAAGAAGGCATACATGGTAGACAGCAGGAAAAAAATCTGTATGAAAAATAATCATGTGCATGCACATACACATACATACAAGAAAAAAGTCTGTACAAAACCAAACTAGGATTGTTCATTTGATCAATTTCTTTTATAAGCCCTACATACATTCTCATTTTAATCAGCAATACTCCTAAATGCATCTGTCCTTAACTTACATAGCACTTGGGAATACACACAAAAACTATAGCCCATAAGCCCCTCTAGTGACTAATAGATGAGTTTGCATTGGAGAAGAAAAATCAGTTTACAGGAAAGACATTTAAAGAGATAGCATATCTCTTTGGTATTTGATTGTCAAATGCCACACTAAACAATGTGAGTTTTACTGGTTTGGCAGGAAGGGTCTCTAGTAGGACTTTGAGCAGCAAATTATAAAGACCAAAGATCTTAAAATAAAAATGAAATAGGGTTGTCATGCCCACAGGAAAAAAAAACATGGGACAAGACCTTTATGTTCTAGTAAGAGAGAAGAACTACAATGTCCAACATAAAGATACCTTTTTGTACTGGACAGTGGAAAATTATTTCCAGAGCTATATCTCAAGGGAAAAGCACTATACTAAAAGGATCAAGTTTGAATCTGTTATATTACATCAGTGTCTGGTCACTGGGGCCCTATTTCCCTGCATGTGTCAGTGTTTCCTCCTGGGATAGCTTTAAAGGTTCTAGGGAGATGGGCCATTTCTTTTGTGTCCTTAGGAGGTCTCTTTTGCTGATTTGTTCTTGCCTCTGTTTGTCTAACTGGGGCTAAAAGGATTTAGAAATAGAACCTGAGTGTCCAGATCTATTTATCATCTCCTAATGATCTGATAAGGACAGGATGGCTTAGTTGATAAAAAAAAGTGGGAGTCAATCTTGACTGTTAACTCATAGCTGTTTCTCCAAAGTGCCATTGAATCACAAGTTTATTATATATGAAAATTCAAACTCCCTTTCACCCAAAAGCACAGAGAAAGATTTACAGCTTTGTAGACATTGCAATTAGTTTAGACAACACACAGAAACCTCAGAAACTTCAAGATGAAGATAAGAACCAGGCTGGACTTTCAGCTACATGATTATCAGCAAGCTAAGTTTGAGAATACTTTTCTCAGGGGCAAAATGCCCCTGCTAAACTAAGGTTTTGGCCTTGGCTTGCCAAGGAGCTGCATTTCTGACCAAAGGGGAAGAATGTTAACCTCTTGACTACTGGTTTGCTAAGAGCCTAAAGCTTTCCAATAAGGAAAGGTGTGGATCAGAAGAGGAGTCTCAGATTTTTATCTATTTAAGACTGTTTCTCTTATTGGCTTCCCATACCTGAGCTAGTCAAGTTACTAGGATCTCACAGTTACTGATAAAGAATGATTTCAATCTAATCTATATCCAGTAGTAATGGAAATAACCAGAGAAAATGCAGCATTTTCTCCCAGAAAATTATCTTCTGAACCAAACAATAAAAATCTTTAAACTTTTCTAATTATATAAAGTTCAAATTTGTTTACTACTGAGCTCTTCCTCTAAATTCTTCCTGCTGCTATGTCAGGCAGTATTTAGAGATTGTCCAGCCTTTTTAAACCATTGAATATATTAACCAAATTCCTATTTATTTGGAAGAACACTGAAAAAAATGTCATTGTCATGTTATTTTGACATTAGCTGTTAAGAGTTTATTCATCTTTTAGGTAAAAATCATTTAAGGAATACTATATACATAACATACCAGGAATAGGAGCCATGCAGGAATCAAATCTGAATAAACTGGTAAGACTTCAGGAATAATCAGCATATTGGTTAAAATATTGAATCAGATGATCATTGATGAAATATAGAAATGATTCATTCTTTGAAAAGTATTTGTTTCAGTTGTTTTAATAAAAAAATTCATAAAATATCTGCTTTAAAAATATGAATGATGTGCAAATGTAGTTTTCATATACAAAATCTTCTATTCCAAGTATTTATTATTAGCCTAATTGTTAAAATTACTAAACAAATGGTCCACAGTAATTGGCTTGTCTTATTTTTGTTCACATTTCACTATAGTAGATTATTACTAGAGTGCCATATGAATTTATTGGGGAGATTTGTTACATTTAAAAGAAAAACAATACCACTGAAAATATCTTACATTTATAGATTCTACAATCTATTTCCTATTGAGCTCCACAAATTGGTGGTGGTGGTGGTGGTGGTGGTAGTCCTTCATTTCAAAGAGGACCAATGGCCTCATGAGGGTGTAGTCTTGAATTTCAAGTGAGTTGGATTAAGTGTCATCAGTCTTACTCTTTCTATCAGACCCATCAAAGTCCAGTGGCAAGACAAAAGTCAAGACCACTGACAATGGGATAATCTTGATGTCCTCAATGTCTGACCAAACTCTAAGCATGCTTCATCTGCCCTGATGGCCACTGGAACAAATTGTTCCTCATCTGCCCATTCTGCTAGAAGAATTCTTCACATACTTGAGGTAGACATCACCTTAATTCATGGATGAGTTTTGTTATGTTTGTTATAACAGAAATATTGGGAAGCTGATGGTTTGGCCAGGGCCAGATATCTACAGGACACACTTCTCCCACACAGACAGGCTTGAGTGAGTAGGGAGGGGGTTAGGTACTCCTGGCTCTCAAACCCCTCCCCCAAGCCATTGGTTTCAGTTGAAGATGGAGACAGGGCTGAGTGTCTTCTAGCAAGATTCAGCAGAGGCTAATCTTTAATGATGTTCCGTTTCTCTAACTTATATTCCCCACAGGTCTGATTGAGGACTGAGTATTAGCTAGATATCTTAATGTTAAGGACTGAGATGGATCTGACTTCTTAGGCTGGCAACTGACAGGAATCAAGCGTAAAGGCTGCAGTGAGTATCTTCAAATAATTCCCAGGCACAGATATTAAAGATAAAGCTTATATTGATAAAAGAAAGAAAGAGAAAGGCAATAGGGGGTAATTAAGATTTGGATAAGATCTGGAAAGACGGGAACTGACAGGTTGAAGCTGCCCCTACCCCCCCAGGAGGGAGTGGCAGACCCTTAGCTAACTTGCTCTCAAAGCTAATAGTAATTACTTCTAATGTCTATATAACTAAATAATTATTATATTGATGCTGGAAAGGTCTAATCCTACTAGACAGGCAAACTCCTGATTAGAAACCACAATGGCTTTTGCCACTATGGCCTCCCAGGAAAACCCCCAAATCAGGAGCAGCAAGCAGTAAGATCTGTTCCCCTCAACACCCAGGAATCAACTGTTTAACTCCCTCTCAACTGTCCCCTCACCCAAAGTTCTCCAGGGGGGTTCCCCTGGAATTCTGGGTGAGGCTTGACCCTGTATTTTGCAGGAATTCCATGCTGCCATTTTCTACATTACAGTTTGAGGTCTATTAGTTTATCTTCCCCAATGATCATGCCATGATTCCAGAGGACTGATGAAAAAGAAACCTGACCACATCTTAACAGATTTGGGTAGTATAATATTCAGAATAAGAAATGCATTTTTGGACTTGGTCTATGTGAGAATTTATATTATTTGACAATGTTTAAAATAATAATATATAGCATTTATAAAGTGCTTTAAAATCTGTCAAAACAGTTTACTAATATTATCTCACTTTATCCTCATAGCAACCTATGAGGTAGGTGGTATTATTATCCCCATTTTATGGAAGACAAAACTGAAGAATATAGAACTTAAATGATTTGTTACTGTCAGACAGATAGTAAAGGTTTGAGGCAAGATTTGAACTAAGGTTTTTCTGAATCTAAAATCAACATGCTATCCACCATGCCACTTATCTTCCTCTAGGCATGATATTAAACTGTTTCAAATGTATTCAATAAAGGTAAACTGAGATACAAACCCTGAACAATCTCAATTTATTTACAATGATGCATTTAACTTAGCAAAATGGGTCAGATTGGCCACTTCAATAAGGCAAGCAACTCCAGTGAAAAGGGCGTACTCTTTTTATTGACACTCAGTAAAGGAGGGGGCATGGGTAGTTTTAGAACATTATAATTAACTATATTAGGAGAAATGGGTTGGCATTCAAATGTAGCTAATTATACCCCTCTCTGACAATTAAGGAAGGTTGGTTGTTTTATAGGACTCATCTGCCTCTTGGAATCTTGGCCAGGAGACCAGTACCACCAGGTCGGCTGTCTCCTTGGGGGAGATCAAACCTCCCCTCATTGCACAAGGACAGACCACAGTCTTATAGGAGATGGCATCAGGTTAAGTCCATTGAGGGGTACAGATGACAAGCAGATGTGCCTGGTGGGTTAATGGAATAGATATTAGCAATATTCTCTTTCAACCATATCTTAAACTAACATGGAGGGAAAACTATATTCCTGAGCAATATGAATTCAGGAAGTTGCTAAATTATTTAAAAAATTAATATAGGGCAGCTGAGTGGCTCAGTGGATTGAGCACCCATTCCAGAGATGGGGGATGCTGAGTTCAAATATGACCTGACACTTCCTAACTGTCAATTAACCTCCATTGCCTAGCCCTTACTAATGTTCTGCCTTAGAACCAATACACAAAATTGATTCTAAGGCAAAAGGTAAGGGTTTTTTTAAGTTGATAGAGCATAAAATCAACTAAATTATAAAAGTAATACAGTAGAAACCATAGGTAATATTAATTTTATTTTTTTCACAATATGATACAGGTATGCTTTTCTCTTCTTTCTCTTCACTGGATAGAGGAGGAAGGAGTAAGAAAAAGTAGATAATTCATCATTAAATTTTTTTTTATTTTAACTTTAAAAAAAGAGGAAAAAAATCTGCATAGACACTGATCATTGTTGATAAATATTATTTGAGTGGCATTTTAAAGAGAGCCCAAAAGATTTAAAGAGAGCCTCAACTACATACACAAATGAAAGACCTAGAATTTAGTTAAAGGGAAAAATAATTATCTTGTCTCAGGGCTTAGTTTTTTATCTTTGTGACTTTTCTCCTTCCCATTCACTTGTGTAAGAGAGCAAATTAATTTTGGAATTAAGAAACCAGAGAAAACCTACCACTTTGAGCCTCTGGCAGTTTGTGGGAAGAATAGCCTCTAAATGGATAAAACTAAGATCAATTTAAGAAGCTGAAATTAATCAAAAAGTTACAAGAATTTTCTAACTGAAAGTCAGGATTAGGCCTATGATGGGGATGCAACCTTGAGTACTCAAAAAAACAGAAGTGAAAAACATAGATTGAAATCTGAAACTAAGTCAAACCAAGCCAAAAAACATTGACTTATAGGCAAGAATAAAAAACAGTCTTGGCCTTCAGGGAGCCCACAAGCTTAGTCTGAAGGTAACATGCAAATAACTATGTACAGATAAGATGTGTGCAAGATAACTTGAACATAATTTCAGAGGGAAGGCATTACCACTAAGGGAGACTACTTTTAAAAGAATATATAAATATAAGTTAATCTATGAGAAACCAGTAGGTGTTTTTTGGCCGACTGCCACTCACAGATTAAACTCACAAAGAAGGATAGGGTATCAGAACCTGAGTAAATCTGATAACCCTTTCACTAAAGGAATGACAATTGGAATTACTGATCTCTGTTACAAACCAGGGAATAACACAAAGATTAACTATTCACACACTATGGGTTCTTTGAGGTGAGAGGAAGGAAGGAAAACAAAATAGTTTAATGTATAAAAAGGGTAAGGAGAAACACATCACAACAGGAAGAGTTAGAAAGAGAAATTCCATTTAAAATCACCCTCAACAATATAAAACACTTGGGAATCTATCTGCCAAGACAAACACAGTAATTATATGAACACAACTACAAAACCCTTTCCACACAATTAAAACTAAATCTAAACAACTGGAAAAACATTGAGTGCTCAAGGGTAGGACGAGCTAACAATAAAAAATGACCATCCTACCCAAATTAATTTACCTATTTAGTGCTATAACTATCAAACTACCAAAAAAAATTTTTACTGAATTAGAAAAAACCATAACAAAGTTCATTTGGAAGAACAAAAGGCCAAGAATATCAAGGGAAATAATGAAAAAAAATGTGAAGGAAGGGGGCCTAGCAGTACCAGATCTTAAACTATACTACAAAGCAGTAGTCATCAAAACAATATGGTATTCATGATATAGGTTGTATATATATTATCACATTTCCACGTTTCTCGTGGTGTGAAACAAGACACATAAAACCAAGTGGAAGTGTGCATTGGCTAAGGGAGGGCTAGAGGGTTTGGGGGGAGAGGGAAAGAACACGAAATATGTAACTATTGGAAAATATTCCAAATTAAAATTAAGTTTAATTTTAATTTATTTTTTCAAAAAGAGGTAAGGAGAGTGGGAGAGGTATTTCTATAACTAGGATTAGCTAACTGACAAGAAATGGAATCCTAAGAGAGAGTTTCTCTGTCAACCCAACTTCAATCAGGCTTACAGCCTTGACTGAAGACTAGAGGGAGGGAGCTGGGTGTTGGGATTCTCACAATTGGTCCAGGTTGCTTCTTTGATGGCTTCAGGATAACAGGAACCAACTCCTTGCACAGCCAATAATCCAAGAGATACCAGTTAGGGAAAAATGCCTGCAAACTGTCCACCAGAAAACAGACACCATCCACTACCAAGGGTTGTCTTGAGAGATGTTGTTTTCAAGCTTCTCCAGTCCCAAAGATCCCAAGCTCATGGAGTCACTGCTGGCTGGACTACTCCTCCAAACCTTTCTCACACCAGCACTGACAGTTTCACTCCTTCCCCCAGTTGCATTCCAATACAGAATGCTCAAAGCTGACAGCCAAGCTCCTATAAATTTCTATTCTATTCCCTAAATTACTTCATTACATTAGGAAAAACTTCCTGCAGAAAACAGGATTCTAACTGAGATTTGAAAGAAACAAATGAAACCAGGAGGCAAAGACAATAAGGAACTTTCCATACAAGTGGAATAGCCAATAAGAAATCTGGAATTGGGGGATAGAGTTCCCTGTTTAAGGAATGAAGTGACTATTAGTTGGAATACCTATCGTACTGTGGTCCCAAAATACACTTTAAGGTAAGAAATCTTCTGATGAGAAAATGCCCAATCTAGCCAGAGCTTACAGAAAGACAGCCCTCTTTATGAGAGAAAGCAATTGAAATTTTGTTTGTACCTCTGCTCTAGTCCAATGTCTGGGTGTGATAGAGCTTTTGCATTTCTAAATAGCAGAAAAACTTGAGGACTTCAAGCTAAAGGAATAATAGCTACTCCTCCTTAGAAAAAGAAGGAGCTTTCTTGTTGGAAACTCCAAATGAAGCCAAATGCTGGCTACAGAGAGAAGCTCCATATTTTGAAAGCCAGTATAGCATCCATCTGTAAGCCGTAAAAGCAATCATGACATCAGAAGAATAACATGTAAAAGTTGTCACTTGAGACCAACAGTGAGCAATACCAAGTAGGGATTACATATTTCAATCAATCAATCAACATTTATTAAATATCTATTATGTGTTAGGCACTCTGCTAAACACTGGAAACACAAAAAGAAGCAAAAGAAAGTCCTTGTCCTCAAGGTGTTTACAATATAATGGAGGAGGGAACATAAGAACAAATACATACATAGCAAACTATATACAGAATAAATGGGAGCTAATTAAGGGAAAGAAGACACTAGAATTAAGAGCTGGGAAAGACTTCTCATAGAAGATGAAATTTTAGTTAGGATGTAAAGGAAGCCAGAGAGGTCAATAGATGGACACATTTTTCAAAAACTACATACCACACAGTGAGGAAAAGATCCACATGAACAGTATGATGGCATCACCAGAAAACCTGCTGACCCTGCAACATAAAATATGACAAGAGGGTCTTTTACCAGATGCATGCATTGACAATACATGACCTTTGTGTGTGCCCTTCTATATGTGTTCTCCTCTGTAATGTGCCCTAGTCACACTAGTTCACTGTGAAGCATGTATTCATTTTTCCCACAGATGACGAATGGATTTGTGGGAAGGTAATCCCTAGGTCTATGATATAAACATAAAAATAAGAAGTTCTACTTTTTATGACATGTTCCCTCATGGAAGTATGAAGTTTATGAACTACTTCTCAGAGTCATGCTTTTATTTTACTTTAATTTTTGTTTTTCATTAAACTAAACATTTGTTGTCAGAATTTTTTGCTAACTATATGTTGTATAATTAGAATTTTGTACCCCAGGACTCCATTTCCCAGGATCTCACTTTTGTCCTCACGTTATGTCCTTAAGTTTTGGAGATAAAATTTCTGTAACCCTGCTCTTGAGCTCTTCTCCCGCTAATGTGGGCAGGAAAACTTATCTTTACTCAGGCTTTTACTTTTGTTCTTTTTATTTCCTCTACTTCAAGTGATTATTAGTAAATATTATAAAATATAATTCTTAGGGTTATTGGATATTAATTTTAATCTTACATTGTTGGCGAGCCACTATGGAATAGAATCCTTGATCTTCTTTCTTCTTTTCAAATAGCCTTTGAGTGAAGATAGGGAGTTTTCCCAGTGGTGGGGACCTGCCCATCATGAGAGCTAGGGTGTAGTGTCTCCACCCACCCTGTACCCTCACTGCAAGCTGCTTCCCTGCCACCTTCCACAACTGATTCCCTGAGTCTCTGAGTCTCCATGGAGAGGTAAAGTATATATTTCCCCTATATTGCTAACAACTGAGTGATCAGTACTGCCCTACTGCCTCCAGTTATGGCTATACCCTTCCCCATCCCCACATGGGTCTCCAGTGTGCAGTAGCCACTTGACGTTCCAACTTGCAGCTGAGGAGGGTTTTGAACCAGCATTTCAGCAAGTAGGAGAGCAGCCCCTACACACAGCCCACCCCACCCTCCTCCTAATTTCCAAGCCAAATTTTAAGCTGACTCTGAGGGTCTTCATGCTCCTGGTCAAGAGGATGGAAACTGAGGGGTTAGCCTGCACAGGAGGGTCTCCTGTGCCACACTCTATACCCTAAAACCCAGCATAACATGGGGGGCGGGAAGGTAGCAGGTCAGTGGATTTGAAGCCAGAATTTTTAAAAATTAGCCTCTGGGGTTTTCTGACCCAAACATCAGGTGGAGCCTATATTTTCCATTCAAATACCCTTTTGTTTTTCCTGGTGTTTTTGCCCCTAGGGAGGAGGGGAAGGAAGAATACTTATCCAAACCTCTTACCTCTTAGCTAACTCCTGAAGGTTTATTTTTTTTACCTTCAAGTAACTGTCTTTTGTTTTCCCTATAATCAAAAGCCATAGAGATTTTCTGAGAAGTAATGATGTTACAAAACATGGTTGAAATCTAAGGGAACAGGTTTGGTTCCCAGGGAATTTTACTGAGTTGGAAAGGTTTACAAGTTCAGATTGGCTCTGTATACTTCTGTTCCTGGCAGTCTTTATTTTAATTGGACATTTCCCACTTTATTTACTTCTCCTCAAGAATAAATAATAGAAAGCTAGCCTGTTAAATTACAGACCCAAATGGAAAATTTTGAAAAATTCTTGACTGATGCAAAAAGGAAGAGCCCTCCCCATCTATGCCTCCTCTCTCACCTTGTGCAGATCCTGGCCACCCTGCCCTCCCCTGTTCCTTCTCCCAGCCCCCAGGCCTCCCCAGCCCCAGACCAACTGCTCCCTCTCTCCTCACTGACTCCTCCCTCTACCCTTCCCCTTACTTACTCTGTAGAAACATAGACATCTGGTCAAGAGACAAGAATTATTCAATTAAAGACATTTTCTCCTTAAGGGAAGTTCCCACCTTAAATAAGGATGAAGAAATAGTGACCTTAAGGCACCACACACCTTTTACACCCCCAAAATATTAACAGATTCAAGCAAAATACTCCTTCTTTTGAAGATGATCCTATTGTAATCATTAAGAATCTTGACAACATTTTTTGTACCTATGATCCTTCATGGGCAGATATACAAAACTTGTTCCAAGCCTTTTTGACAAAAAGAGATAAAAATAAAATTATTTCCCTTATTAATAAAACCCAGAGAAAGAATGCTGTTCACTGGCCTGAGCAAGATCCTAAATGGGATATTAATGAGGACGGGGATTATTTACAACAAAGCCAGGCTAGAGAGACATTGCTAAAAGCAATGAGAGATTGTTCTAATAGGCCAGGTCCATGGACCAAGTTTGAGAGTCTTAAGCAATCAGAGGAGGAAACTCCCTCCCAGTTTATGGATAGACTTATTGAGCATAGAGGTAGATACAAAGATCTAGACCTTTTCAAAGACAGAAATGTCAGGAAAATTAAGAGACAGTTTGTAAATAACTGTTGTAAAGTGGTCAAAGATTATTTTAAGACAAACTCCACAAACTGGCCTAATATGGACCTTGAGGAATTGAGGAGAGTTTTAGTTTATGTATCTAAAGGCCATGAACAGAAAAATGATGCAACCAATCAATTAATAGAGACATTAAGGAAGAAAATAAAAGCTTTAACTGAAAGATTTGAAAAAAAAAAACAGGTCAAGCAGTGGCCATTGCCCCTTTGCAGGAATCCAAAAATCAATCATTTACACTTCACTTCTGTGCAAAAAGGGGTCACATAATGATGAATTGTAAGTGAAATCAGGTGATTAGAAATAATGGCTTTGGAAATAATAATTATAGAAATAATAATCCAACTGAGGCAAATGATAACTCACACCAAAATGCCCAACAATAATATATTAAAAGTGGGGCTCATCCACACTATAATCAGGGTGAAAATGCCCCTCAGCATGGCAGATCCCAGAGAAATACCCAAGGATCTTTATGAAGGGGGAGGAGGGCACTAGAATCAGAGTGAAACCTTTGATTTCCCAGACCCTGATATTTTAATGCCAGTTATACCTATCCACTCCCCCCCCCATAGTGATGAACCTCATGTAACCCTGAAAGTTGGAAATATGTATTATGATTGCCTACTGGACACTGGATCTTCAAGATTGCTATTGACAAATATATCTGATTCTGATTGTGATTCCATTGGCTTACTAAATGTAGCAGGGGTTTCAGGGCCACCCCTAAAGGTCCCAAAGCTTTCCCCTCAAATAGTGTCTACCCCATCAGTAGAACATTCTTTCCTCCTAATGCCTAGCTGCCTTGTAAATTTGCCAGGAGATCTTTTATGCAAGCTTAGAGTCACAATAACTTGTTCTCCAGATGGCTCCATGTCACTAGAACTGCCTGAAGAAACCTTAAATTTTCTCTCTGTACTTCTTTCAGACAGGAGATAAAGGAACCTCCCACCTTTGAAATACCAGATGATATAACTGAGTCTCTCTTGGCCACACCATCTTCTATTGTTGGCCTACTTAAATCAACCTCTCCTGTTCAAATTAGGACAAAAGGTGGTCTACCTCCTTCCAATCCTCAGTATCCTCTATCAAAAGAGGAAATTGAGGAAATTGCCCCAGTGATATATTCATTAATTGAGCAAGGAATAATAATTCCATGCAAATCTGAATATAATACACTCATCCTACATGTAAAAAAAAAGGCAAAATTAGGTTCCAGTGGGAAAACTGTCTGTATATTTGTCCAGGATTTAAAGGTTGTAAATAATCATGTCATAAAGAGACATCCTGTGGTTCCAAATACAGCCACAATTATCTTCTCTACTCCTAGTACTGCCTTCACCTGGAAAGTTTCCCAATGGATCTTGTGTCATTTTCCCCAAGGGTATGTGGAAAGTATCACCTTGTTCTCACAGATTTTAACACAAGATTTAGTGAATATTAAGTTTAAGGAGAGCTGTTTGATACACTTTGTAGATGATTTGCTCTTGGTCTCACCAAATGCCACAGTATGCCAGGAAGATAGAAAACATCTCCTTTTAGAGCTACATAAGAGAGACCACAAGGTCTCAAAGGGAAAAGGTTCAGTGGTGTCTCCCCAAAGTGAACCATTTAAGGTTTATTTGTTTATTACTTTTAACCCTTACCTTCCATCTTGGAGTCAATACTGTGTATTGGCTCTGAGGCAGAAGAATGGTAAGGGCTAGGCAATGGGGGTTAAGGGACTTGCCCAGGGTCACACAGCTAGGAAGTATCTGAGGCCAGATTTGAACCTATGACCTCCTATCTCTAGGCCTGGCTATTTAGGGTTTATTTTAACTGCTGGTGTCCACTCCATTTCCCCTAAGAGCATTGAAGATATTCAGAAATTGAGTGCACCCTCCACTAAGAAACAGGTGAGGGCAATTCTTGGAGCAACAGGGTTTTGTAGACAGTGGATCCCTTGCTATGGGGAAATCACTAAACCCTTTATAGCACTGACAAAAAATTCAGTCCCTGAACCACTTCAATTAGAGGCAGAACATCTGTCAGCTCTTTCTAAATTAAAACAGGCTATCATGTCTGCCCCTGCTCTAGGCATCCCAGATTACAACAAGCCATTTATTTTATGCATACACAAACAGAGAAGGGTAGCTTCAGGTGTTCTAACTCAAACTTTGGGACCTGCTTAGTGCCCAGTTGCTTATTATTTGACCCACTTGAACCCAGTAGCTTCAGGAGCATCACCATGTCTTAGAGGCGTAGCTGCCACAGTCTTGCTAGTAACTAAATCTGCTGATTTAGTCTTTGGATGCCCTTTAACCATAATGTGCCCACATGAAGTTGAAGCATTGTTGCTAAGATATAGAACACAGGCATTTTCTGATCAGAGACTTGTAAGGTACGAGGTAACCTTGTTAAATAATGAAAATATTACCTTGAAACACTGTACAATTCTAAATCCTGCTACCTTACTTCCTGATTTACCAATTTCAGGAGAACTTTTGCACAGTTGTGAATCTTTAGTGTCCATGGCTGAAAAAACCTTGAGATAATCTCCTGTACACTCCTTTAGATAATCCAGACTTAGTCTTATTTACTGATGATTCTTCTATCATGAGGGATAGCATAAGCTACACTGGAGGTGCTGTAGTCTGAGAATTTGCCACTCTGTGGTCAGCTTCACTGTCCTCAAATATAAATGCTCAAGGTGCAGAACTGATAGCTTTAAAACATGCCTGTATGATTACCAAAGATAAGAAGGCAACAATTTACACACTCTAGATATGCCTTCAGAATATGTCATGCAATGAGTATGCTATGGCTTCAAAGGGGATTTTTAATATCAGCTGGGAAATGTATAGCAAAGGCAGAAATTATTAATGAAGCTCTTTCTACCTTTCAGCTCCCTGAAATGTTAGCTGTAGTTCATTTCCCTGCCCATACAGGTGGCACTGACCCTATCTCTAGAGGGAATGACCGGGCAGATATCACTGCAAAGCTAGCAGCCTTATAAAGGCCTGAGTTAATTTTAACATTGTCAACTAGTGATGACTTAAATTTGTCCCTTTCTTATGATGAAAAGGAAATCAGAAAATGGAATAATAAATTTAAAGCTAAATTGATAAATGGAGTATGGGTATCATCTGAAGGAAAACCCCTACTCCCTAGAAGTTTTCACAAAATTTGTCAATCTATTCACAAAAATTGTCACTTTGATACCTAGGGCATTGTGGACTCTTTTAAAAGAATACGGATAGCCCCTTAAATAACTATCATAACTTCTAAAGTATATACAGCCTACCTTATCTGCCAAGCATTCAGTCAGCCCACCTTTCATGCCAAAGCATTTGGTGGGTGTCCTCTGGCTTACACACCTTTTGAACACCTGCAAATTGAATTTATCACTATGCCAAAAGCTGGCTAGTATAAATTTTGTCTGGTCATAGTAGATCAGTTGACCAGATAAGCTGAAGTATTTCCTACTGCTCAAACCACAGTGGTTTTTGTTGCCAAGGTGCTCTTAAAAGAGATTATTCCTCACTTGGGTCTCCAAGCATGAATTGATTCAGATAGAGGAACTCATTTCATCAATTTAGTTTTGTCTCAGATTTATTCTTTTTTTTTATTTTAAACCCTTAACTTCTGTGTACTGACTTATAGGTGGAAGAGTTGTAAGGATAGGCAATGGGGTTCAAGTGACTTGCCCAGGGTCACACAGCTGGGAAGTGTCTGAGGCCGGATTTTAACCTAGGATCTCCCGTCTCTAGGCCTGACTCTCTATCCACTGAGCTACCCAGCTGCCCCTTCAGATTTATTCTTGTTTGGGGATTACACCTAAATTCCATGTACCATATCATCCCCAGAACTCAGGCCAAGCTGAGAGAATGAATAGAGATCTTAAGACTATAATTGGCAAATTGTGCACTGAGACTCATTTAAAATGGCCTAAAATTCTCCCTCTGGCCCTATTTTATCTTCATAGCAGGCCCCAAGGAAACCTACAAATCTCACCAGTTGAGATTCTTTTTGGACATCCCTCTATGAAGGCTAAGCCTTTCTCTCCTGCATACACATCATTACTAGGGGGAGATAGTTCTATTGCCTCATATATATAGGATTTGAAAATCAAATTGCAAGAGCTCCATGAATCTGGAGCTGCTATACAAGCAGGACCCTATAGACTTCTCACTCCATGGTGACAAGGTGTACATAAAGAACTTTTAGCACAGTGGGGCAACTCAGCCTTCCTGGGCAGGTCCATTCCAAGTCCTCTTAACAACTCCTACAGCTATCAAAATTAGGGAAAAGGACTCTTGGATCCTTTGTTCACATGTAAAAAGAGCACCTTCTATCAATGAGTGACTGTATCCTATCATACTTATTGTATTTGCTAATTGTTTGTTTTAAAATTTAATTTTTTTAAGTTAATATGTTAGTTAATCTATAATATTCTATTACACTATGTCACTTTCTGTTACTGTGTTTTGTCTATCAGCTATATATTCTGTTTCACTGTCCTTATTTGTACCATCCTATGCTTGGACTGGAGAAAATGCCATTATAAAAGTCCATTAACAAGTTGGACAAAACTTGTATTAGTAACCTTTGGAGAAGTTGATGTGTTTGGGGGAATTGGGGGGATTTTAGTATTTCTCTGAATGTGCGTTACCTGCTATACTACTAATTTTAAAAAGCTGTTACTTACTGAAAATCATTTGTACTCACACTGTGGATCATGTCCAAGTTAGAAAGGAAATGGATCTCATTTTGGGGTGAGAAACCTTTGTATTCTGCTTCTACTTGGCTGACACTTTTTCACTTATTGTGAACTTTTAATTTTTTATTATTGTTTTTCCTTGTATGTGCAATACAGTATTTGAGTTTTCTTTTTTCTCTCATTTTTTGCACTTGAAGCACGTGTTATCAGTATTAATGGATTTTTTTTGCACTAGAGTAAGTTTAAAATGTCCATTAGCCCAAATGTCAGTGCATACCTAAAAGCTTTAGACTATGGAAATCTGCCATTGATTGTTTAATATTATGGGACTTTTATTAATTTATTAATAAAATGTCTGATTCCAGGAGAAGGGACCACAAAAGACCCACTACACAGTTCCAAGGAGCACAAAGTTAATCTTCACAGTGCCAACAAGCACAAGGTCAAGGAGGCCAACCAATCCTGGTGGGATTGATGAGATTCTGCACCAAGACAGGGGACTTGAACTCATTTTGGGGTCGAGGAAGCAGATGTTTGCAAAGTCAGACACAGGATTCCCTCGTGCTGTATCCATAATTCCACCAAGTACCTCACTTTGGTGGCCATTCTGGCTCCCCTATCCCTGAGAGCAAAGGTAATATCAGACCAAGGAATGCTATTTCCCATCTGCTTCACAATCTAGTCCATTTTCTCTTTCTTTCATAATGTGGCAATTTTCTATAGTCCTGGCTGCTGATTGGGTAAGTGCATAATTGATACTACAGGCTTGTGAGACATAAATCACTTTAATCAGACCTTGATTCAAGGACCTGTTATAGGTTTATTTTTCCTTAGAATTTTTATACATAAGACTTTGATATTTTATATTTCATCCAGAGAAAAGTTATTTTTTCTCTTTGTATTTTTTAATGTTTTTTTATTTCTTTTGACAATTGATTCATATACCTCATAACTCGGCATGTATCCCTGGGTGATTCATGTGTTTGGCAACACCCTTCTCAGGGAGGATTGTATTATTATCCTATAATGCAAAGTTTAAATTCTTTTGAGAGTAATTTTAAGATAAGAAACTTGCTACCTCCCCAAATCAAGAAAGTGAATTTTTTGGAGAAGGTACCATGAAGGTGCCTGCAGAAACCACACATTGCACCAAAAGTTCCAGAGTAAACTTTGGGATGTGGTGATTTAAACTGTGGGGGATTGAACACATTGCATTTGTTTTGAATGTACACTCTTAAGCCAAAAGGAACTGCCCCCTAATTGGTTTTTTGTCAATGCACCTAACATTGGTTTTGTTCTTTTTCTCTTTTATTTCCCTTTTATCCCCAAATTATTATAATTTCCCCTTAGAAACTATAATATTGTATATTTCTCTAGTTAAAGATTTTTAGAGAAATAAGTTAGTTATCTTACAATGTATATATGTACATGGATTTATACACATATTTGTATATGTGAAGAAATATATCGTTGTTGTGGTTTATCCTTTTTCTTCCTTTTTTGAAATAATTTTTTCCAGATTAAATATCAATACAATTTTTAATAATCATTTTCTGATACATTTTGTGATCTATGTTATTTTCCTCCCTCCCACCATTCCACCTCCTCAAAATTTCAGATACAGTTTGCACATATGTTATCATACAATGCATATTTCCATGTTTGTTGTGTGAAACAAGGCACATTCCACACAATAGAAAAATTCATGGAGGAAAATAAATAGAATAAAATACATAGGATTACAAAGATTACAAAGGAAACCTATTATATTGAAATGTAATTGTCACTTTTAGAAAAAATATGTATCCCTATCAAAAATTACTTTCTCTATTATGCTATTTCTTTAAATGCTCTTGATATGAATTAATCATGATAAATGATAACAATACTTGTATCTGGTAATAATATACACATCAATGGTAGGTTTGTGAGTGAATGTGGGCCCACAGAGTACCTAAAATTTAGGGTAACTTCACCCAGGAGATCCTGTATGTGTAAGATTAAAAATTAATATCTAATACTCCAAGTATTATATTTTATAAAACTTATTAATAATTACTTGAAGTAGAGGAAAGTGATAGCCTGAATAACAGTTACGATGCTTGCCTAACCAGTAAACTTGGTATGATCAATTAATTTATATTCTTACCCAAAAATCAGTCTCTCAAAATAATTTTAATCATAATGCATATAATGCATCAGAGGAAGGCAGTCAGGATGGTTAAATAACTCAAAACCATGTTATATGAGGAATAACTCAAGGAAATGGGGAAGCTTAGCCTTGAAAGAAAAGACTTTATAGGAACATAATACCTATTTTCAAATACCTGAATGGCTTTTATGTGGAAAAAAGAGTTCAGACACATTCTTAATGACCTCAAAAGGAAGCATTATAAGGAATAACTGGAATTTTCAAGGCAGGATATTTCAGTTCATTTTAAGAGGGGAGGGAAGGATCTCTGTCCAAAAAGGGGGAAGGAAAAAGGTAATAAGTTTCCCACCAGTGCAGATTTTCAAGCAGAGACAAGATGATTACTTGTCAGTGGCAGTCTATGATTCCAATGCTTTTCTGCAACCCCGTACAGACATGTAAGTCAGAGGAAATTATTCTGGACTTCTTGAAGGCACTTGGCTAGTAGTAAATTGGGCATTTCTGGTGCTTATATGCATATTCCAAAAAGGAAACATGAGATGAATAACCCACCAAGGGACAAGCTGAAGGCTATGTTAAATGTCTAGAAGGAATTCTCTTTATACCCAGTTAGATGATTCCCATTCCAGAAGTAGTGAAATTTAGACTTTGTCAATCACTGCATCATCATTTTTTTATCCCAATGCAGAAGTGGTAGAGAAGAGAACCAAAGTCTATGGGATGGAACCATGTAAAGTTTGTGGGAGCCCTATCTATCCTTTCTACCACATCCATGAATCCTTCTAATTTAATAATAGGCAATATGACTGACTAATACCTGTGATCTCAAACACTTAAATAACTGTGTAACCCTGGGTAAGTTATTTAACCTCTGTCCACCGAGAGAGAGAGAGAGAGAGAGAGAGAGAGTTGTTATTTGTCCATTTTCAAAGAGGACCATTGACATCATGGAGTGATGTCTTGACATGTGCATGAATTTGATTTAAGTGAGGCAGAGTTGCATCAAGTCATCAACCCCACTTTCTCTTCCAGAGTCATCCAAATTCAGAGGCAAGACAAAAGCCTCTCTCTCTCTGTCTGTCTCTGTCTCTGTCTCTGTCTCTCTCTCTCTCTCTCTCTCTCTCTCTCTCTCTCTCTCTCTCTCTCTCTCTCTCTCTCTGACTCTCTGTCTCTGTCTCTGTCTGTCTCTCTGTCTCTGTCTCTCTGTCTCTCT
>NC_058132.1:181849112-181922551 GCF_016433145.1 Gracilinanus agilis | reverse complement strand
TCTCTCTCTGACTCTCTGTCTCTGTCTCTGTCTGTCTCTCTGTCTCTGTCTCTCTGTCTCTCTGTCTCTCTCTGTCTCTCTCTCTCTCTCTCTCTCTCTCTCTCTCTCTCTCTCTCTCTCTCTCTCTCTCTCTCTCCATATACTGAGCTGGTGGACTTCACTGGTTTACAATCTGTACTTGGTTGTGTAATGAAGGATTGCCAGGGATGTTAACTATTATTATTATTTGTGGGTTCACACTGGGGTGAGAGAGACAGGAATGTCAATTGAATAGGACCAAACAGGATAGGGAGACCAGGGTTTACTGCCAAGGAGCTAACTGTCAACAGGAATGGCAGTTAGGCCCAACAGTCTCTCAGCCCACCTAGGCAAGGGTCTATGGAACCAGCAGGCAAAAGGTAAAAGTTTATAACAGTTTAATTGAGGGAAACAATAATAAAGGATGGGAATTGGGATTCTACACTTACAAACTAAGGGCAAACCACAGGGATAGGGGAAGGAATTGACCACACTAAACTAAGACCTAAGCCAGGCAGGGCCCAGAGAATAACAGTACTGGAGTGGGAATCCTCACAGTAGAGTCCAGAGATGTTTTCAGGATGCCAGGAACCAACTCCTCCAGAACTGATGGTCCAAAGCAGCCCAGTAGGGAGAGGAGCCTACAAGCTGTCCACCAGATCGCAGATCACTCCCTACTCAGTGCTGTTGTGCAGGATAGATGTCCCCTGCTTCCAACCTTCACCACACTCCAGGATCCCAGGGAATCAGGGTGCAATTCCACAAGCTCTGAGGTCTCCCAGGGAATCAGTTACTGCCTGTAACTCCCACCATGGAGTCCTCAGAGAGTGCAAGCAACTTCCTGCTTCCCCATTCCATGTGGAATTCTCCAGCCCTTCCTGCTAGGTCCACATTAACTATATATAAACTAATACCTAAATAATCCTCACAACAGTTGGTAGGTGATTTAAAATTTATGAACTTTTTTTTCCTAGTTTTACAAATTTTCCAATTCCCCCTCTCTCCAGGGTTAACAATATATAACTATTATAACAGTTATATGTTAATAACATATAACTGAATCAAAAGATGTAGAATCAGCAGATACAAGAGTCCTACTGTATATACCTACTATAGAACAGCAATCTCAGCATGATGTTGTGGGTAATAGTGTGGGACCTGGCATTAGAGAGACCCAGGTTCAAGTCCTGGCACAGAGTCATAAAAGTTCAGGGAGGGTTTAAGAAAGAAGAGAAGCAGTAGCATATAGAATAGAGGAGAGTGATAAGAGATAAAGGAGAATGTCAGTTTTCAAGAGCTTTGACTGTCCAGAATAAGAACCTGAAATGTGTCTAAGTAGTTAGTAGAAATCCACCAAGGATTCTGGAGCTGAGGAGTGGCGTGATAGATCAGCACATCAGAATAAAATTCTGGTGGCAGTATGAAAGATGCTTTAGCAAGAAAAGAATAATGGAAATGTTAAAAATGCAGTTACATACTAGGATCACTCATTTTATTACTGAAAGTGCCCTCTGGGACCATCTAGTGAAACCTCTTCATTTTACAGATAAGGAAACTGAGGCCCAATCGAGATCAAGTGACTTTTTCAAAGTCACACAGTTTGTACACATCAGAGGAAGAATTTGAACTCATGTATATGTTCAATTTTCCACTGTATGTTCTACCTCAGAGGCAACTATTAGGAAGCTTTAAATAAGTGCAGGCAGGATGTAACAAGAGCCTGTAACAGGACATTTGCTGCAATAAAAAGTCTTATATGATATATGTTGCAATAATGGAATCAATAGGATTTAGTAACTAACTCACTAAGAGAAACAAAGGTACAACTGTAACAAGTAAAACAGGGCAACCATAGCATCGAATAAAGGTGCTTAAATTTAGAAGATGCTGACAGCACTTAACAGGTCCTAAGCAACACAGAAACAATTGAGTTTAATGCTGACTTAATAGGCACAATTCATTTAAAAAAGAAGCTGCCACGTGTGTTTTTGGTAGCCATATCCCAAATGAACTCTTTCCTGATCCACAACCATCCTGGTCTCCTACAAAAAGTTTGAGTTCACATCTCATGGTACTTGCTCTCTTTCAGCTGAAGACCTTAACTCTTGTTTTACTAAGAAAATGAGGTCATTTGACATGAGCTTGTTCCCCTTCTCTTTATCTTAAAAATCCCTTGACATCATCCCCCACTCTCCTTTCCTTCACTCACTGACAATAAGATGACCCTCCACCTTGCTAAAACCAATCCCTCTACATGTGCCTTTGATCCCAACCCCTCCCATCTTCCCCACCAAATGACAACCTCAACCATCACCTCCTTCCCATCTTCAGCATCTCATATCTCCTGATTCCTTCTCTACTGTATTTGAGTATACCCAAGTCTCCCCCATCCTTAAGATGCCTCTCCAAATGGACTTGCCACTGTGATAGATGGGAAGACAGAGGAAAGTCTCTTCTGTATGAATCAATATTATATCCGTATTTATCCTTCTTTCAGTTGAGTAATATTCCTCTTTGTTAAATATTTTATTACCTGTTTATGTCTAATTGCATTTCAGCCTTGAATCTGGACTGGCACAAGTTAAACAGGGCCCAGAACAAATCATCTAAGATACTAGGAGAAAGACCTAGAAGATAATAAATGACTGCTGCATGGATGAGGTGCCGGAGAATACATTTGTTACATAGACCTCAAAAGACAAAAAGTTATTGAAGAAGAATAGAAGAAAAATGTTTGAGTAGCAGCAATATGGAACAGGGAATAGGCATACCTCTCATCTATGCATACCTATTTTATATAAAGTGGAAGAATTGCCTCAAGCAGAGAGTATTGCCAGGGACATACTGTCTTCAAAGCATCCTGAGGTTTGGTAAAGGTGAGGAGTGGAAGGAACTTTGCTGAAATATTTTTTGAATGAATGGATGGATGAACATGCATCTATTCAATCAATAAGCATTTACAGAGGGTCTACTATTTACAGGCACTGCTGGAGGACATGCCATTGCATGAGTCCTAAAACCTACCCTCAAGGCACTCAAGATGGTGTAGAGAAGAAGATGCACAAGTGCAAATACAGACCTGAATGTGAAGAAATTTTGGCATAACTGAAGCAACTAGAGGGAAGCAGAGTGACTACAGGGAAATTTCACAAAGTAAGTTAATTTAGTTTCAAAGTGGGGAAATATATGGTAATGGCTACGAATATGGAGAAGATTCCATGTACCTATTTGAACCCAGACTGTTATCTATCTTTACAGACTTAGGTATAGGTTCCATATTCGATTACACTGAATTCTTTCTTACAGAGTCAGCCTTCTTCCCAGTGGAATACAGATTCATGAATACTAAATGAAAGTATGTTCTCAACTAAAAAAAATTTAACCTTTCCTAAAGAAGAAAATTACTCATTTACCTCTTCCTGGTATTAGTCCTTTATTCCTTTGTTCTTTTTGTTTGATTTTTTTCTTCTGTTCTTCCTCATTCTTCCTAGCCCTGCCTATACCTTTATCACAGTGCTAATGGGAATCCCTTTAGAAGAGACCAAAAGACTCATCCATGTATTTTCTAATCTGCAAAATAAATCTGTATATAATCTGGCCACCGCCCTCAGTCTATGACTCCACAGGAGAGCTTTGCCTATATTTATCTCTACTCCTTTACCTTTCTGGCCTTTAAACTCTATTAGAAAATAAGGTAAGAATAGAACCAAACAATGTGCTTTCCCTGTCATTCCCGAATATAGTGGCAGCCACCTAATGCCTCCAGCCCTTGCTTCTCTATGCTCTTTTAAGAACATCCTTTAAAAAGTGCTGTTACCAGTTACTGTATCCTTCTCTTTGTCCACATCTAATAAACTGCCAATTCCTGCTAACTGGAGTTCTAGCAATATCTTTCCAATTGCTCCCTCCCTTTCTATTCCTCTAACTGCCCTGCTAAGCCTGAAATGCTTTCCCTCTTCATTTCTACCTCCTAACTTACATTATTCTTTCAAGTATCAGCTAAAGACCCTCTTCTGCAAATAGCCATAAGAAATGATGAGCAGGTTAATTTTGGAAAAACATGGAAAGACCTACGTGAAGTTTTGAAGAGTGAAATGAGCAGAACCAACAAAAATAATGTTTGAAAAATGACTTGTGTATGTTCATCTCCAGAGTGTTAGCCATACCTTCCCAGTTATCCAGCCCCATAGACTGGAGTTGAACTGAGTGAGAGAAGAAACACCAAAAACAATCATGTGTCAACCCATACCTTCCCTGGGGTCTGGCCCCATTGACCAGAACTGAACTGAGTGAGAAAGAGACAATGAGAACCAGAGGAAGGGACACAGAATGTTTATTCTCAGCAGAATGGCATGTATGCAGAGATCCTTGAGAACAGGAACTGTTTTGCTTTGTTTTGTTTTCTGCCATTCTTTGTATCTCTAGCACTTAGCACAGTGCTTGGCACATTGTAGGTGCTTAATAAATATTAGCTGACTGACTAATCCTTAGAAACCAATACTGAAATTATTATGATAGTCTTCTAGTTAATCTCCCTTTAGAATCGTTGTCCTTTAAGCCATCTCACACATTATGTGAAACTAATTGATTAATATTCATAAAGTCTTACTTTCATTAAATGACCTTCTTGTTTTCAAATATATGCTATCTTTTAAAACATTTTTTGCCTTTGTGATAACAAGGGCTTTGTATTTATTTAGTTATTTGATTGTTTAACTATTTCAGTTGGGAGGAAAATGAGAAAAAGAAAATGCAAATACTTGACAATCATGATTTTTTAAATCAACATAATACTTTTTTAAAAAAGGAAAACCAAGTAGTGTAATACATTCTAGTCCTTACAGGTGATGTAATAAGAAACTCTGGAATGGTTCAAAAGAGAAATAACACTCTTAAAAGAAAATAATAGGATGGAAATTAAGTTGGAAATCAGAGTACTCAAATAAATAAATACGAGTAACAAAGTAAACAGCTCAGATCACACAAATTTCTGCAAAACAGAAGGGATTGAACAGAATGACAGATCTAGAACTGAACAAGATAAAAATAGAAGGAAAGTTGCTGGAAGAAAAGCAAAAGAGAAAAACTTTAAAATAACACAGGAATCACATACGGATCAAAAGGACTGACCTTCCTCCAACACCAGATATACAGATCCCATTTAAGGATCATAGACTTCCCAGAAAAAAAAATTCAAGAAAGAATACAATAAAATTGCAAAATCCCAAAAAGGGAATTATCTAACCTTTGCTTGAAAATCACTAATGGGAAATCTACTTTCTCCCACGGCAGTTTATTCTACTTTTGGATAGCTTTGATTATTAAGAATTTCCCTTAATAAAAAAAATTTCCTTTAAATATATACTGGAGATAATAATCACTAAAATTCTTCAAGCAAAAATTGTATAACCACTTGTTAACTATATCATGGATGAATCTTCTATAAATGAAATCATAGATCCAGTCCCTATCCCTATCCTAAGTTACATAATTGAATACACAATCCATAAAGCTGGTCCATTAACTTATACATTTTGCACAAAGATTGTATGTCTGATGGATAACCAATGATCTAGACCCAGAATAGAAAGAAGGGGTCAGACCTGAATCATCTTCAAGAAATTGCACACTTATTTTGGACCTCAAACTTCTCCCTGAAACCAAGGCCCATCTTTTTGCCACTGATATTCTTCTACTGATGCTTTATGACTATGAGTTGTAGAATACCAATTACTAAAAAATTAAGTTTAGGACAACCCAAAATACAGTTGATAGAAGTAAGTCTGCAATATATTCTCTCTAGAAATTTACTCAGAAGAAGTAACGTATAAGGTGAAAAATTAGAGAAATATATGACAAGAGAAGAAGGAAAGCTAGAGAGAACTAATTTATATTGTGTGATACTATGTGTATCAGGAACCAATTCTATCCATCTCCCAGGATAGCGGTTGGACTCTATGCTAGACAGAAAGGAGGATATGGTTATAAACTGCATGGAAAATCTTAAGCTGTATAGAGTAAGAAGCCATGGATCTGTACCATCAAAAACAATGTACACAATAATGAGAACATAATTCAAAAGAATTTTAAAGAACTGTTGTTTCACTCTGGCTTCTACATTCCATACTTATATGACTGATTTTTAAAAATTTAAATGTAGTGTTTTACTTTAATCTCTATTTACTTTTATCTATTTTCATTCATTCCATCATTCTAAAGCAAAAATTCTTAATTTGGAGTCCATTTGTTTTTTTAATAGTTTTATAAATATATTTGAATAAAATTCATTTCCTTTATAATTATACATGTGTGTTTTATGCATTGTTATGATTATGATTATCTTGAAAGACTGATTTGGAATAAAAAATATCAGTTTATTGAATATATTTTCATTTACTGGTTAGGCCAGCATCATAATTTATAAAGGGACATACTTGCCTATGGTCCTCTAAAATAATCACTGACCTGGAAACTGAGTCAGGCCACTTAATGAATAGTTTTTGAAGCTCATTATTAAGTCCCTTCCTTAAACATCTCAAGACATTTATCATTGGTAGATATCCAATTAAGAGGTAATCTATCAAACCATCCATTCTTCCCCATCCCTACAGGTGAGCCTGAGGAGTTTGTTGCATACACTGGAAAAGAACCTTTTTACTCTTCATTTACTAACCAAATTCTGTTTAAAAGGAAGACATTGTTCAGGATTCCTAAGGACAAAGAAAACACAAAAAGACAGTAGACTGGATGGAATCTCTGACCCAGACTCCAGACACAAAATACACAGTAATTCTCCTTAAGATACAAGAATTGAGTTAGGGTGTTTCTACCCGAGAGCCCTGATATAAGATCTAACACAGTTTATAAAAAATAAATTCTCACACATTTAAAATATTATTTTAACAAAAGACCAGTTTCACTAGACTGGCAAGGGGTTCAATTGCACAAAAAAAAATTTAATAATCCCTGATCTATATTATGAGATATTTTTGGAGTCTGTCTATCATTCAATGGTGTTTGTCATCTTCAAATTTTATTTTTCTTAAGTTAATTAAAATCAAATTAAAAAGAAGTAATGGACAGAAAAAATAAAATCATGATCAAAGTAATAAATAATTAATTATGCCACCTTCTTTTACCTCACTAGTCAAAGAACTGATCACCCTGCTCATTCTCAGTAGTGCTTTGATTCCAATGTCCCTCCTCCTTGTGGTTATAAATATTGTTCCTTTTCTGAAATCTCTCCCACCAGTGTCAGCAGATATTGACGGCTCCCTTCTAGGTGACCTCAAGGTTTCCTTACAACTCTAAATCCTATGATCTTATGAATTGAATGTGTATCATCTTAAAGATCTCTATTTAACTGAATATAGAAGTGTTTCACTCACCGCAAATGGATGTTAACTTCTGTAAAATAACATCAGCCCTTTTTTAAAAAATGTAAATTTTGAATTATATATGTTGTTGCTTAGTTGTTCCGGTTGTGTCTAATTGTGATGCCATTTAGGATCTTCTTGGCAAAGATAATGAAGTGGTTTGCCATTTGCTTCTCCAGCTCATTTTACAGATGAGGAAACTGAGGCAAATAGAGTTAAGCAACTTGCCCAGGGTCATACAGTCAGTCTGTGATGGAGACCAGATCGAAACTCTGGAAGATGGCTCCAGAAGGGAGAGAAGATCAATCAGGTAACCATGGGAAAATATTTAAAAATAATTAAAAAATTAAAAATAATAAACTCTGGAAGAGGAGTCTTTCTGACCCAGATACCACACTCTAGGATGTAGCTATTGAGAATTACACACACAGACACACATACACACACACACACACATTTGTGTCCGTGTGTCTGTGTGTGTAATTAACATTCAGCTTAGAATTCTATGCATATATATCTACACACACTGACATATGTATGTATGTTGAGGTTCAGAATTTTAGCTTCTTTTTTAAATGCCATTATTTTGGGATGACAGCTAAAGACACTAAAAAGCTGGAGAGCTCAAAGAGGAGGGCAACCAGAATGGTGAAGGACATTAAGTCCCTATTGTGTGGCAACTCGTTGAAGGAACTGGGAGAGAGCAGCCTGGAGAAGCAAGGTTTGAGGGCACTTGATAGCTAGCTATAAATATCTGAAGGGTCTTCATATGCAAGAGGAATTGAACTCTTATTTCTCTGTCCCAGAGGGGAGCGTTAGAAGGAATGGGTTTCTTTGGGAGGTAGTGGGTTGCCCTTCCCTGGAAGCCTTCAAGCAAATGCCTAATAATCACTTGTTGGACATTTGATCAAGGATGTCCTTATTCAGATTCAAGTTGGACTGGATGGTCGCTACAGCCACTCCAGCTCTGATGTTCTGTGATGCTGAGTATACAGAAGACCAATTGGGAAAATGCAATTTGTTCTGAGGAGTGAAGCAGAGGCTTTTTCTCTAGCGTGTTTCCTAATTTAGTTATGACTCAAATGAAGGGGAAATTTTCAGAAAACATGTGATGTTCTCACTAAATGACACTTTTTGGCAGTCAAATGAGAAAGGAAAGGAAATTTGAAGACCATATCACTCATCTGTCTTTGCCTCTAGCAAAGCTCCCCTCGAAATCATTCAACCACTGACTGGAATTATTAAGCGTTTGTGGAAGCCTTACAATGACACCCATAAAATTATTTCTCAGATAGTGAATACTGATGTATTTTATATTCATGTTTATACTGACTTAATTGTATAAGTGTACATATAGTTGATGGGTGTATACACATACATATTATATATAGTATAGTCTTGCAGAATCTTCTTCAACCCCATGGAAAGGGACTTGCTATAGAATGTTGTAACTTCTGCCAAAAATATGTGAATTTTATACCAAGGGACACTCTATTTTAAAATTTCCTAAGATTTCAAAGCAGGAATAATTTGTTCATAGAAGATAAAATCTACTTAGAAAATGTCCTTAATTTTGTTGAACTCTGGTTTCTATTTTTCCTTAACTATAAAAAATAGCTAAATTCCCCAGTCCCCTAATAACAGACAGTTATAGTGTCTTATGGTTTTCAAAACACTTTATAAATAGTATTTCATTTTCCCCCATGACAATCCTGAAAGGTAGGTATTATAATTATTGCCATTTTACAGAAGAAATTGAAACTGAGAGAAATTAATTGATTTGTTTGAGATCACAAAACTGGTAAGTGTCCGAGGTCATATCTGAACCCACATCTTTCTTATTCCATGCCCAGCACTCTATCCAATGTACCAGCTAGCTACCACAAGAAACATTTTGGTAAAAACTGGGTTACCTTCAGTATCTTTTCACCAATCACTTAAAAATTGTAAAAATAGGATATAATCATAAATTTCATTGCCTAAAGTAAACATTATGAAGCAAATTCTATTAAAGTGGGTGGTAAGGAGGAAAACACTGCAAAAAATGCTGAAAAGGTGGGTTTTATCTTTTGCAAAATCAAGAAACTTGGCAAACTTACTGCTCAGTCATCTGCAACACTAGATTTAAGTGGTGTCATAGAACACTGGGTTACAGTAAAGAAACTGAGTTTGAGTCCTTGGCTTAATCATTTACTACCCTTCTAACCCTGGGAAAATCCCTTAACACAGATATCTTACAGCAACAGTGCTCAAGGTCTGGTCCTCAGACTCCTGGGGATACACCTTAGACCTTTTTCTGGAGATTGCAAAGTCAAAGATTGTTATTTGCATTTTTCACACTCATCCTCTCATGAGAATAAATGGAATTTTCCAGAGCCTAAGTGACCTGTGAATTAAAGATTTAAATACAAATATGAACGCTGAGTTAATATCTCATCTACAGAATTATATTTTTGCCTTACAAATGAATGAATCTACCAACGTGGCTGGACTTGCTATCCTGCTTGTATTCATCCAAAAAGATCTTTCATGTGAACGCTTGGCAACTTACAAATGTGGTACAGAAATAATCAATGTGTTGGAAAACTTTCGAATCTCATGGTTTATCCAGGAATTACTATGTTGACCTTTTTACTGATACAAAAACAATCATGGATAAAACTGTTCAGCATCTTAGCACAGATCAAGGCAGTGCCATCAAATTTACTGGTGTTTATTATATTCTGTAACACCTTTCACTCATGGCAAAAAAAAATTGGCAGTTTTACTTATGGATAACTTCCAAGAAGAAACGAAAATTAATAATGTTATTAAATCCTGACCCTCAGGTGCACATCTTCTAAATACTCTGTATGACAAAATGGTAAATACACATAAAGTGTTTCTGCTGTATACAGAAGCATGATGATTGTTTCAAGGGAAAGAATTTGTGCAATTGCCTGAACTTGCCATTTTTTTTTTCCATGGAGCATAACTTATTTGAAAGGATCACTGACAAACTATGATTATTCCGACATGGGCATTTGGCAGACATTTTCTCAAAAATGAAAGAAAGAGAGCTTGTTCTTCAAAGAAAACAAATGAGATATTTATTGCCAATGATAAATTTGAGCTGTGAAAAGAAAGTTAGAATTTCAGAAAATGTGTATTTGTCACTTTGAGCTTGACAGTTTCCAAATCCTTAAAGACTTTTCTGATGAGATCAGTGATGATATTAACAACTGTAATTTTGATATCATGCAGCAAAATATGTCAACATTTGGAAAAGCAATATAACTGGCTGAAACAACAAATGACCAATGTACGATGTTGAAAAAATCATACATGGGTAAAAGATCCAAACAAAACACAAGATAGAACAATGAATTTTAATATTAACAAGGGACAAAAAGTTCATTGTTGTGCTTTCAGATTACATATTACAGGTACCTATTAGGAAACTACTATTTGTCAAGTTGTGCTGTAGTGTTAAAAAATATTCACAATTATCTGAAAAGATGACTAAAATACTCTTCTCCCTTCTCCCTACTTATCTGTGTAAGTTCAGATTTTTCTCCATATACTTTAACCAAAACAATGTATCATAAGAGCTATCTTCTATTAAAGCAGACATTAAGGAAATTTACAAAAAAAAAGTTTTAAATGCCACATTTCTTACAAACATTGTTATTGTTTTAAATATAAAACATTTAACAGGTTTATTATTGCTATTTTAAATGAATTTGTAAACAAATGCTATAATACACATACAAACAAGTTATTTGAAGTCCTCAATAATATATATAAATATAAATATATATACATATGTATATATATATATTTTTTTTACAAAACCCTTACCTTCTATCTTTGAATCAAATACCCTATATTGGTTCTGAGGCAGAAGACTGGGCAATGGGGTTAAGTAGCTTGCCCAGGGCACACAGCTAAGAAGTATTTCAGATCAGATTTGAACCCAGGATCTCCTGTCTCTCTAGGCCTGGCTCTTAAACCACTAAGCCACCAACCTGCCCTCCTTTAGTAAAAAGTTTGACTAAAAAGTTTGAGAAGCTCTGCCTTACAGAGTTGTTGAAACATTCAGAAGAAATAAAGGACTATGAAAATTCTAAAGTGCTTAATGTATGGGGATGGAAATAGGGTTTAGACCCTTTACATTCCTCAGAAATATTTAGTGTTACAAGGCTTTGGTTAGTTTTTCTCTCTTTGTTATCTCTCCCTCTTTCTGTCCGTCTCTGTCGCTTTCTCTCTCTTTCTGCCCAAAGCAGAGAAGCTAATATTTTTTTTATTTTCCTTTATCATGATTTTGCCCTTTAAAAAAGTGGAGGAATCAACAGGGAGAAATTGTATTCTGAATCTGATTCCCACTAAAAAAGTAGAACTGGTTTGTAGACAGAAATGAAGGAACTCTTACAGGCGAATGATGATTCCATCTAAAAAGTGGTGATAAAGAAGGGGATCAAAGTTGATTTGGGTAGAGTAGAATTTGGAGGGGTCAAAAACGGATAGGCAAGAATCAACTTCTGCAAGAGAAATTAGTCCAAAGGAAGTGGAAGCTCTCCAAAATGAAATTTCTAAAGCAGTAGTTCCCAAATTTTTTTAGCCTACTGCCCCCTTTCCAGAAAAAATATTACTTAGACCCCTGAAAATTAATTTTTAATAGCAATTAATAGGAAAAATAAATGCACCTGTGGCCATCACTGCCTCCTTGGATTGCTGCAGCACCCACCAGGGGGCGGTGGCACCCACATTGGGAATCACAGTTCTAAAGTAATCATTACTGTGAGGATGAATACCTTTTAGCTGCCAAAAGAGATATGTAGTATAATGGAACTAATTCAGCAATTTAGATTTCAAGGATATGTGACCAAGACAGAAGCAAGGGTAGTGAATAGAGAATGAATCCAAACGTATGATTTCATCTAGTAAGACTAGAAAAATAGCCTAGTAAAACCAAAGTTTAAAACCATTTACCATTAATAAGGAAAGCTAAAGACAAAAAGGTTTTAAGCTAGTTGACTCAGTGGATAGACCCAGAATAAGAAGGCCTGAATTTGAATCTAGTCTGGGATACTTGACTGTGTGAGCTGAGGCAAGTCATTTAACCTCTGTCTGCCCCAACTGATTATAGACAGTTTTGATTTCTTCATCTGAAAACTGCCTGTTCATATCCTTTGACCATTTGTCAACTGGGAAAAGACTAATATTACAAATTTGAATTAGTTCTCCACGTAGTTGAGAAATGAGGCCTTTATCAAATAAATTTCCTGTAAAAATTTTTTTTCCTTGTTTGTTGTTTCCCTTTTAATCTTGGTTGCCTTGGTTTTGCTTGAATAAAACCTTTTAATTTAATATAATCAAGATCATTTATTTTACATCTTGTAATGTTCTCTTTCTTTTGCTTGGTTATAAATTCCTCCCTTCTCTATAGATATGACAGGTAAACTATTCCATGCTCCCTTAATTTGATTATGGTATCACCCTTTTTATCTAAATCATATACTCATTTAGATCTTACTTTGGTAAAGGGTGTGAGATATTAGTCTATATATAGTTTTTTGTCATATTGTTTTCCAAGGAGTTTTTGTCAAATGATGAGTTCTTGTCCCCAAAAGCTAGGATTATTAGATTTGGCAAACACTATTTCGCTTGGTCATGTATATATCTAATCTATTTTATTGATCCACCATTCTATTTTATAGACAGTACAAAATTGTTTTGATAATTACTGCTTTATATTACAGTTTGAAATCTGGCAAGGCTCTCGGGTAATCTTTTTACTAGCCTTGATTCACCTCTTCTTCCCTCAACCCTGAATCAGTAACATATTTCCATAGTCAAAGAAGCCATAATAAATAAATGAATGGATAAATAAATGAAGATAAAATGCTAGTTACATCTCTGTTATGATTAATCCAAGAAGGTTTAAAGTGAAACGAATATGTTGCCAAACTTTCATGAGTTGGTGGCATTTGGACCTCAAAGTATATTTTGTTTTCTATTCCCTTCAATTTCCAGGTCAAACTTTATTTAACCAGTGGTTGACTGCTTGGAGCCTGAAATCTTCACTTCCTCTTATTCTTCCCACTCCTGGATAATTTTAAGTCTTTCTTACCAATTCCTCCACCAATTAGGTTGAGAGATTGAACTGAAACTAATTAATTTTGCTACTTATTATAACAGGTGTTGGTAGAAAAAATTATGAACAGAAAAAGTAAATATTGAGTAAAACACAATTTTGGCACTTACTTATGAATTTCAATTCCTGTGATCTTTCTGGCTTTCTTATTATTACAGAAAAGCAGGAGTTAGTAATACTTTATTTAAAATAAGTCTGACTTGTAAGGTCATTGGGAGGGAAGAGAAGGATACATTTAAACGTGATATAGTGAATGATAGGTACAAGAGGTTTAATATTGTCTGCTTTACAAACACTTGAACCAAGAATAAGAAGAAAACAATCTGGTCTTACCTTGGGTAATGCATGTTATTAGCAAACGTAGTGCTCTGTAGTTGAAATCTTTTCCGAATGCCAGGTTTATCTTGCACATCATTGTTTGAACTTTAGCTCTGTCCCAAATGCATCTTTTGATAACTTTATAGTAGTTGAATGTGTGAGAAGAATAAGAAAACTCTAACTCTACAATGATCACTCTTATAAAGTTACAAGTTCAGACAATAAGTATTTCTAAAAGATTAAAGCTGAGATGACTTCGATTGCTAGAAGTTTCCTTTTTATAAGATTCTATTGTCAGATTAATGAGTATCCACAATGAAAGTTTAGCCAGTTTCATTCATTCATTGAGTCAACAATTATTAAGCACTGTTTTGTGTATTACACTGTGATAATTAGGAAATAATAAATAGCAAAAATAAACTAAAAGAATAATAACATACTTATGTTGTATTTTACTATTTATGCACCATTTTCCTTAAAATAAACCCAACAAAATAGATGGTAGTGCAGGGATAAAAGACAGCTATTGCTCAAAGGTTAGAGCACTGGACCTGGAGACGGGCCAGCCTGAATTTAAATGTGGCTTCAAACACTTCCTGTGTAACCCTAGACAAGTCACTTAGCTCCTGATTGCCTGACAGAAGCATCCAGTATCCTTGCCAAGCAAACCCCACGCATAGCTATCATCCATGGGGTCATGAAGAGTCAGACATGACTGAAGGACTGAACAACAACAGTCCCATTATATAAATAAGGAAACTGAGTCTCAGAAAAATGAAGTGATTTTGGCATAGTCGTACATCTAGTAAATGTCAAGGTTCAAATTTAGGTTTTCTTCCTTCACTCACTTCCAAAAGACAACTAGATAGTAGTACAGTGGATAGACTGTTGTGCCTGGAGTCAGAAAGACTTGAGTTTGATTCGAGCCTTGGACTTACTACTTCTGTGACAAACATCTGGCAAGTTACTGAGCCTCTCTCAGTCTCCTTGCCATGTTGACAGATGATGGAGCATATTCTTAACCACAACCATAAGAGGTAAATAGCAAAAATATTACCCACCATTTTATAGATGAGGAAACTAAGTCAGAAATGTTAAGTATCCCTAGAGTAAGCTACCAAGGCAAGACTTAAACCCAGATTTCTCGATTCCAAATATTTGATGAACATCTATTTAGGAGAGAGCAGCATGATTCACTGGAAGTAAAACTGGACTTTCTAAACTTAACACACATTATGCCTCTTTGCACATTCTACTTTTGAACCAAACTGTTCCCCCAATTCAACATTCCATTTCCTTTTTATTTATTCAAACAAGTTGTCCCCCTAAGCCTGGAACTCATTTTCTCCTTATCTCTGCCTTTCAAAATCCTCATTTTCCTCCAAGCCTCAGTTCATATTCCAACTGATTCCCCTTGCCAACTTTATTCATCCTAATAGGAATTATATGTATATTGTGTGCATTATAATTTTGTGTATACATGTTTTATTACATACCTACGTGCATACCCAACCTAAAAGAATTAAATCCTTAAAGGCAGGGATTATTAATTTTGCATAGAGGCATCATTGTATCATAAATCTAGAGCTGGAAGGAATTTTACAGTCCAAGCCACAGTCCTAGACACATTTTACAAAAATAGGAAATTGAGAATTGTAGAGATTAAATGACTTGCCCAAGGCTACACAGCTAGTAAATGCTAGGGCCAGGATTTGCGCTCAGGTTTGCTAACATGAGACAATAAATATCTTAATAAATGCTTAATAAATATCACTTGCAATGAACTGAAATGAATGGAATGGAATGGAAGCAAAGCTTCAGAAATGATGATACTTGCAGTATACTTTAGCCTAATTTCTGTCTTTCCTTCCTCTCTCTAATCAGCACTGAGAGGGAAATGAATTCATATGAAAGTTATGTGAAAGCCAGCCAATCCTTTGCTTTCAAGAAAGAGAAGTATGCAATCCTGCCAAAAAAAAAAAATCATGCTCAAAATTTGTAACTTCACTCAGCACAAGTGTACTTCTGGTCATGATCCATCTAAGAGTCATAGATCACTATAGTTACAAAGGACCTGAGACCTAAAAGAGGTATAAAGTGACTTGCCCAGGGACATGAATAGATAATTTTCAGATGAAGAAATCAAAACTATCAATAAACACATGAGAAAGTGCTCTAAATCTCTAATAATTAGAGAAATGCAAATCAAAACAACGCTGAGGTATCACCTCACACCTAGCAGATTGGCTAAAATGATTGCAGGGGAGAGTAATGAATGTTGGAGGTGTTGTGAGGGGTTGTAGCAAAATTGAAGAGCATTTCCCCGCCATAAATAAGCATTCACTAACTCAATCCAAGACAGCCCATCACATTCGAGAATAGCTCTTGTTAGCAAATTTTCCTCAGGCTGAGCTAGAAATCTGTAGCACTATAGCACCCATTGCTCCTAGGTCTACCTCTGGCATCAGTTACAGATTTATCTTTATGCCATTATTCCTAGTTCTAACCCTAAAAACAAAGAGATTAAGTCTAATTCTTCTTCCCATGACAGCCCTAAAATCTTATAGACAGCTATTGTGCCACTTCAGACTTTTCTCTTTTCTGTGTTAAAAAGCACCACTGCCTTCGATATATCCTCATTTGTCCTCAGTGCACTTAACCATCCTAATCAACCTCCTCTGGATGTTTTTCAGCCAGTCTTCCAAAACTGTGATACTCAGAAATGAAAACAAAACTTCGTTTATGGCTCTGACCAGGGTAGACTATAGTATGATTATCACTTCCATCTCTGGATACTCTGCCTCTTTAAAATACAGCCTTAGATCACATTAGTTTGGGGACATATTGGACATCACTGTTGACATGTATCAAGCTTGCAGCCTACTACAACCCTCAGATCTTTTTCAAGTGAGTCATACTTCCTCAATATAGCCACACCTTCCTCATCATTTACCTGTAAATTTTTCTTTCCAGATTGGATATTGATACAATTTTCAACAATTATTTTTCAACATTTTGCAATCCATGGTCTCCCCCTCCCTTTTGCTCCCCCACAAGATGATAAATATTATGATATTGGTTGTACATATGTTATCACACAAAACATATTTCCATGTTCATCATGTTATAAAAGAAGACACATATCATTTAAACTAGAGAAAAATTCATGAAAGAAAAAAAGGGAAGAATGGTAGACTCCAACCTACATTCAGACTCTCAATTCCTTCTATGGCAGTCAATAGCCTTTTTATGAGTCCCTTGGAGTTACCCTGGAATTGTTGATAATAATTAAGTCATTCAAAGCTAATCATCACACTCTGTTGCTGTTACTATGTACAATGTTCTCCTGGTTCTGCTTATTTTACTTTATATCATTTCATATAAGTCTTTCCAGGTTGGTTTGGTTTTTTGTGAGCCTCTTGCTCGTCATTTCTTATAGCACAATAGTATTCCATTATAATCACAACTTGTTCAGCCATTCCCCAATTGATGGACATTTCCTCAATTTCTGATTCTTTACTACCAGAAAAGAATGCTATAAACATTTTTGTACAAATAGATCCTTTTCCTTTATCTTTGATTTCTTTGAGATATAGACCTACTAGTGGTGATTGCTGGATCAGAGAATGCACAATTTGGTCACCCTTTGAGTATGGTTTCCAATTACTCTCCAGAATGACTGTATGAGTTCACAGCACCATCCACAATATATTCTCAATTTTTCCAAAACTCCATCAACATTTATCATTTTTCTTTATTGCTATATTACCGTGTCTGACAGGTGTGAGGTAGTGTCTCATAGTTGTTCTAATTTGTATTTCTCTAATTAGTTGTTATTTGGAGTGTTTTTTCATATAACTAACATCATCATTTACTTTAAATTTTTTTAATCTATATGTAATACTTTATTCTTATCCTTACTGATTTTTGTTTTGTTGTATTTAGATCAAAATTATTAAAATGTTTTGAGATCTTGTGTCAATTTAGCTATACATACATATGTATTTCCTAACCCATGCCTCTCCACCTTGTCCACAAGAACATCATGAAAGACATGTCCAAATGCATTACTAAATGTCAAAGCATTCACTTGGTCTACTAATCAAATATTCTAGTTAAAAAGGAAATTATATTAATCTGGCATGACTGTTCTTGATGAATAGGACTTTTAATCTGCTCCCCTTTCTTAATATCTACTAACCATCTCTTTAATAATACATAATAGACTTCAAGCCAAGATAACCACCTGAACAGGAGGCAGAGCTTCTGCCTAGTTCTTACATACCAATTCCAGCCAAACCCTTAAGTTCATATCAAACCAAATAATGTCAATGCCATCTCAGTGTAGGTTCTTAGTACAACCAAAAATAGACTAGAACATTTCCAAAAACTAGAATGGAGTAAATAGAAATCAATGACTCCATGAAACAGCAAAGAATACACAGAACACACTTGAAAGATTGCTATATTTTAATATAATTGATTATACTGGTATTTGATTGATATTAATTGACTAGATTGATATCTAGATTATTGATTAATTAATATGTAATATAAAAATTAAAAAACTGGAAGAGATTATTTGAGAATCATTGGACTCCCTTAAAACCACAACTTTTAAAAATCTTCGACCCTGTATTTCAAGAAATCATGAATGAAAACTACACCTCACTTTTAGAATGAGAGGGGAAAGTGCAGATAGAAATAATAAACCATGTTCTAAATTTTAAAAAGGAAAAGTTTCAGGAATATCATTGCCAAAATCCAGCTCTCTAACATAAAATAAAAAAATTCTACAAGCATTCAGAAAGAAGCAATTTAAGCACAAAGGAACCAGTCCAGATCATATTAGAATTGGCAGTTTCCACTAAAAATAAGGGGAAATTCTGGAATACAGTATAACATTCCAAAAGGCAAAATATACAATAATCCAAAAAGAATGACTTTCCCGAGAAGTTTAATGTAATCCTACAGGGAAGGAAACAGATCTTTAATGGAACAGAGGATTTGCAAGCATTACCAGAGCTAAGTAGGAACTTTGAAATATACTCATAAGAATTAAGAGAAACTTAAAAAGGTAAATTTATTTGAGCAATTGGAAGGGATTATATGATAATATAATACTAATGTTCTAATAGGAAAAGAAATATGTTCCTTTAGATCCTCATGTTACAAATAATATTGATATAGAAGGATATATATAAAAATATTTGGTTTTTATCTAAAGTCATTTTAATAGTTATAGCCACATGCCTGATAAGATCTAATTCAAATTGCCCGCCTTACCTTCTGCTCACCTGGCTGCTTCATAGGAAAGAGAGCGTCTCAATCAAGTTCTGAGACTTTATACTTCTGTCAACATAATCACACTTCCTGCCCACCTGTATTACACAAGAGAAATCATGGGAAATGTAGTTTTCAAGTCCCCTAAATGTCCACAGGAAGTTTATACCCAAGACCTCAATATTAAAGCTCAATGAACCTCAAGGAACCCCAAATTTCCAATATCACACGCAATGTCTTCAAAAGGTACTAGGGGAGTGAAATAAGAAAAAGGATGGATTTGGTTCTATTCTGAAGGTTTGAAGAGAAGTAAGAAGAGGAACCAGTACATGAAGAATACAATAGTTCAAAAAAGAAGAAAGAACAAGATGAAACTTATGATTTTTCATATTTGGAATTCTTGAAAAGAAATATAATCATGGGGAAAGGGGTGGGGAGAAGACATTAATATGAATCTCATGTGAACCAGACAAAAGTTACACACAGATAGCCTGGTATTTAATCAAGAAATAAGAGGAGATTGGCAGAGGGAGATAAAAGGGAAGTTAATAAAGGGAAAGGAATAGTCACAAGCAAAATAAACTTCATTATCTGAATAGGGAATTTAAAAGGAATAAAGAAAAGAATAAAAATCAAAGTAAATAAATTAAATTGCCTCTTAGACAACTAGATAATGGCTAAATAAATTGTGATATATGAATGTAACAGAATATTACCCTACAATGCAAAATAATGAAAAAGACTTCAGAGAATTCTGGGTAAGATGACCTGAAACATTGTGCAGTGAACAGAACTAGGAGACAATTTTGTACAAGGACAATATTGTAAAGAAAAACAGCTTTGAAAGGCTTAAGGACTCTGCTCAGAGCAAAAGTTGACCATCTCTCCAGAGGGCCTATGATGAAGCATATTACTCACCTTCTGACAGTTAATAGACACAAGTTATTTAGAGACATCAAATTTTGGGACATTGTCATTGTACAGATTTCCTTCAACTATACTATTTTTTTCCTTTCTTAAGATTTATGCCAGTAGGGCTATTAAGGAGCAATACCAATGCTTTTTTTAAGGCTATTGTAAAGTGTTTAAAATACACACAAAAGATCAAAAGGAAATTCAGAAAGAAGCACCCACAAACAGGACAGTCTTGAAATTAAATACCTTTTTTTAAAAAGCAGGCTATGTTTACATGGAGATTCGTGGCTTTCTATAGCGTCCTCTTTTTGTTTTCTGCATTGTGTATGGAAATGATCTCTTTTATATGTTTAAATTCAAAATTTTTTAAAATTAAAAATTTTAAATACTACATTCTGAAATTTTGCCAAGTATCAAGCTCATTGTACTAGATTTTGCAGATTCTTTCTTCTCTTTTTAAAAAAATTTAGACATTTGCTCTTCTCCAACCTCCAACCTCCAACTTCTATAATTCTCCTTTGTCTTTCACTAAGCTACTCAGTAATCATATCTGTCAGATCTTTTGGTATCCTTGGACACAGTTTTCTCTGAATCTAATGACTTGAACTTATCAAGCATTGCTACTATTATATCTCCCTATTTACCTCAAGTTTTCACTTCCCTATTAACAATTTTTCTTCTGACCTTTCATGACCAAAGATAATTCTTCATGTCAGAGAAAACAGAGCTAGAAAGGAACTTAGAGGCCAACTAATTGAATCCATTCATTTTACAAATCAGGAAACTGAGGTACAGAGAAGTTTAGTGGCTTACCCAAGATTATAGAGTACTAAGAGAACAAGGATTTGCCAATGCCATCTGACTCTAGTTCCAGGCCTCTTTCCACAGCACAAGCTGTTCCTGGAATTAGTTCCAGGTTGTAAGAATCTAAGGCAGATCTAATCAGGAATTCCAAGACCCTCCTGCTGCAAAAAAACCAACCAAACAAACAAACAACAAAAAAAAAAAAAAAAAAAAAAAACACCAACAAAATGCAGAGCTTATGCTGTGAGGATCAGAGGAACTTTACAGGTGAACTGGTGGATCAACCAAGACAGTATAAATAAATGTTTCCGATTTTTAGTGATATAATTTGGTTTGCCTTTGCAAATAGCTTGAACATGTTTACTTATATAAGGAAATTGAATCCAAGATTTGTTCAAATAAAAACCATTCCCACCAAAATTTTCAATCAGACATTCTTTGCCATGTGAGTCTAGATGTAGCTTGAAATGACCTTTTCCTAAAAAATTAACTCTTTATTAGTTTTCATTCTCTCAATAGAGTCCTCCTCTGATGCCTCATCCTGGCAAGAAGTGGACCCTGGGTTACTGAACACTAGCCTGGTAGGTGCTAAGGGTTGAATCACCTTCAAAGATTGGCCAATGATAGGATGTCTGGGGAATGGCCTTGCTATATGTGAAGAAAACATTATATGGTTAGTCACAGGGTAATGAATTTCTTGACCAAAGTAATTGTGGAAGAACATAGAGGCAAAGGGATTAATGTCAATGGAAGTAGTTACATGCCAAGGAATTAAAGACACACTAAAGAACATTTTAGTCAACTCAAATAAAGTTACCTAAAATGAAAGTAGTTTGTGTTTGGTGCTATTAGTATTTAAGTTGTACGGTTCTGCTTGCTTCATTCTGCATCAATTCATACAGATTTTCTCAGGTTTTTCATCATTTCTCATAGCAGAGTAATATTCCATTATGTTAATATAATCATCATTTGTTTAGCCATTTCCCCATTGATGGGCACCCCCTTTGTTTCCAGGGTTGTTGTTGTTGTTGTTGTTGTTGTTGGTGTTTTCACTTTTCTAAGGCTCTAACTATAAGAAAGTTTGTCCTGACAACAAACCTCAAAGTGCTTTTTTCCATTTCTACACATTGTTCCTGGTTCTACCCTCTGGGACCAAATATTTGTATATTTAATGCTAAAGTTTAATCATTAGTACACAATATGTTACCAATTATAACCATCCATTTGAGTTGTTACATCCATATTTCAGTTAATGACGATCTTTATTGGATTCAGAAGTATTTTTCATTCACAATGCTCTTATGAAGATTTGTTTCTACAGTCTGTGTTATCCTTCAGATTTTGAGGCATTCTAAAATCAAGCTGCTGAAGATCTGAGAATAAGGATAAAATAAGTGGCAATCCAATTAAATCACAATTTCACTCAAGAAGCATTTATTAAATGCCTTCTCTGCTCAGAGATCAGCACCGGAACAATACAAGGATAGCTGATCAAGAAACTACTTAAGAAATGAAAATGATTATGAAGTGCTAGAGATCATAAATGTTTCCTTTGTTTAAAAAGTCAATAGCTTTAAAGATTGAAGGGATCCATGTGGGTGGATATTCTAGAAAGTGACACTTTAATCCAAAAGATTCACATCTCAGGGTTTCAGTAAAATAAATGTTAGCCTTATTAAGTGTTCAAAAGCACTTTCTAAAAAGCTATTTTGTGCTTTCTATTAGAGATTTTATATACTTGGTTATTAATATCCAAATCTATGCATAAAGGATTGAAGGGGGAGGATTCTTATGTTTTGTAAATTTGGCTTCCTGGTTCAAATGCTAAGCCAAGTCAGCCTTCTCAGTATATTTACCATCTGATGTAATTGTCCTTTGAACTCGAAGGTCAAATGACATCACTATGACAGAGTCAATATACACTGTCTTGTGGGAAAAACCAGAGGAAGTTAATTTAAATGTTTATCTGGGTTCAGAAGGGTGAGTAGGAGACAGGAATGGACAATAGTCTAGGACCAAAAAAGCCAGGGAAACTGGGGTTATCTGTTTGGGGAAATGACAGGTGACAGAAGTGACAGAAGAGAGCTGACCAGCAACTCAGGTTAGATTTTATAGTCTCTACCTAACCTCCCACAGGCAAAATCCTCCTTCCCGATATCAGGAAATCAGAGTACAAACTCCATGTCCTCTGAGGTCTCCCAGGAGTCAGTTACAACTTGTCCCCAACCACCATGGAGTCCATCCCAGAGAGAGAAACACACTTCCTGATTCTCCATTCCGTTTAGGATCCTTCAGCCTTGCCTAAGTCTCCTAAATAATAATTTATTAAACTTCCTCACAATAAATGACATCACTATGTCAGAGCCAATACAGACTGCATCCCACTGTGACTGACCGGACCCACACAAGCTCAGAAGGCTCTACCAAAGGTTGGGCACAAATAATCTGTTTGAACACTTGGGATAGAGATGGCTCTAAATGTGTGCATCTCATGTTTCTTTGGAACTACTGAAATTCCATTTTGCTCAAACAGCATAGATCCTTCTTTGATGTGGGTATATACCATGCTGAAAAGTTCTGTGCTAGTGTTTTCTGTGACTTACAATCAATACCAAAGTTCTTCTGAGAGAATGTCTTTGTATCCCTTCTTCTGACCTCCATGTGAGTAATTGCCTATGTAAGTTCTTCTAGGCAAACATGTTTGGCATTCAAACAACATGGTCAGCCCATTTTCAGTGGTTGGCAGTTCAGCTCACGAAAGGATCTCAATGTTTGGTACCTTATCTTGCAAAGGGATCCTTAGAATCTTCCTAAGACAATTCAAATGGAAGTGATTTTGTTTTCTTGCATGGTACTGGTATACTCTCCAGTTTTCATAGGCATACAACAAGGTCAGCACAATAGTTTGGTAGACTTTCAGTTTGGTAGGCAGCCTAATAAATTTTCTCTCCCACACTTTCCTTTGGAACTTCACTAACACTGAGATAGCTCTGGCAATCCATGTGTCAACCTCATTATCTATGTGCGTATCTCTGGAAATTATACTTTCAAGGTAAGCGAATTTATCCACACATTCAAAATTTCTCGATTCACTGTAACCAGTAGTTCCAAATACAGATGGTGAGGCGCTGACTGGTAAAGCCAAATGGAAAACATTCCAAACAGAACAATAAGATTAGACAAAAGAAAATCCAGTCAAGAACGAAAATGATGTTTTTTCCTCCTTTTCTAGAATTCATTTGCATTTGAGATAGAAGAAGGAAGATAAAGAATTTTTTTCTGCTGAATTTAGAATGGAGTTGTCTCCAAAAGGCTCCCAGGGAAGAGGTAATACCCATCATCACTGTACTGGCTGGGCTGTGGTCATCATTCCTATCTTTCTCCTACCTTACCATCATCAGAATCTTGTAGTCAGTTTCCAAGACTCAAGGCTCTCCAGTCTTCCAAGTTACTTCTCAGATTTTTATCTATTTGAACCTGTTTCTCTTATTGGCTTCCCACAACTTTCCAGCAAACTATATGCCATTCAGCTTTCATTGCAGCTATAATCGCCATCTCCAATCATCATTCTGTTGAAAATTGTGGATTCCCTTTCTGGAACACTGGACTCCCATAGATAAGTTTTTGTCTCTACACCACATCCTATCCATATCCATACAATGCTACTTTCCCACCATCATCCTATCTCCCTCCTACCAGAAGGTTAGATTCTGTACTTGGGACTCAGCTATGATGGGAACGTTTTCTTCTTATCTCGCCCAGAACCAGGCTTTGAAGTTATTTCCAGGCTCCCTGTAGACCATACTTACTCCCTATCCCTTACAGCTCCCTTTATTATCTTCCTTCAAATGTAAGCTCCTTGAGGACAGGAATTATCTTGCTTATTTATATTTGTCTTTCAGGCTCTTTGACAGTTATCTATTTATCTCTTCATTGAGAAGGAATCCCTGCTATCACCTTATATAAAGGAGAAAGTACATTATTTTTTCCCTCAAAATTCTTCTATGTCCCCTCTTCTCTTCATACTTTATAATCTCTTTTGGAGATCACATCTCTTAGATAAGGTATGATGTTCCAGAAAGTCAAAAACAGATGGAGAATTCATGTACATAAGCATACAAAAACATTTATGAAGCATTATATATGTGTTGGGCACTGTCTTGGCAGATAAGATACAAGGACAAAAAATGAAAATATCTACCCTCAAAGACTTTACCTTATATCATAAGAAAATAACATGTAAACAGAAAGTTAAATAAAAAATATGTGCAAAATTAATTTGAAATAACTTTCTACTTGAATGAGGAGATTATATCAACTAGGGGGATCAATATAGATTCTGAAACTAGTAGAGATCTTGGGAGAGCCATGCATGAGAATGGATTCTCCTCAGGTCTGATTTTCCATTTGTATATCCCCCAATTATCTTGAAAATGCAGAGGCCTATAATGTCCCATCAATGAGTAAGTATAAGGAATGATAATTTTCAGATGTATCATGAGTGTTAAAGAACCAAAAATGAGCTGTTGACACCAAAGAGAGCTCACCAGGTTTCTCTTTCTATATAGGAAAGATTCTATTTCTGACACATTGGTAATATTTTTTCTTTTTTTAGTATATTTTTTCCAAATATTTGCAGATGCAATTTTAATCATCTGTTTTCTGACATTTTGCAATCAAATCCATGTTCTCTTCCTTCCTATCACCCTTCTTTTCTCTCCAAGATGGCAAGTAATATGGTAGAGATTCTACATGTGCAATCAGCATAATTCCATATGAGTCATATTGGGAGAAGAGATACATATCACTTATACTAGAGGAAAATTCATGAAGGAAATTAAGTGAAGAATGATATGCTTCAGTCTGCATTCAGGTTTCATCAGTTCCTCCTATGGCAATGGATAGCCTTTTTTCATCATGAGTTCTTTGGAGTTGTCCTGGATCTTTGCATTGTATAATAGTTAAGTCATTTATAATTGTTCATTGTACATTATTGTCATTATTGTGAACAATATTCTTTCAGTTCCACTCACTTCACTTTGCATCACTTCAGATAAGTCTTTCCAGGTTTTTGAGATAATCTTGTTCATCATTTGTTATGCAACAATAGTATTCATTACAGTCATGTACCACAACTTGTTCAGCCATTCCCCAACTGACGGATATCCCTGTTTCCACTTCTTTGCCACTACAAAAAGAGCTCCTATAAATATTTTTGTACAAATAGGTCCTTTTCCTCTACCTTTGATCTCTTTGAGATATAGGTCCAGTAGTGGGTCAAGGGTCCTTTTTTGAGCATGGTTCCAAACTGTTCTCCAGTATGGTTATATCAGTTCACTGCTCCACAGTCCCACATCCCCTCCAATCTTTATAATTTTCCATTTTTTTGTCAGATGTATTAGTAATGTTTTAATTTTCTAGTTCCCAGAATAGAAATGTCTAGATGAGATGGCAAATGTCAGATCAAAAGATGAATCTTTCATATCTCTTTATAAGATGCAAAAATCTGTTTCTAGGGTTTCAGGAACTAGAGGGCTACCAAAAAACTACTTCATCTGGATTCACATGAAAATCATTTTAATTTTGGATCTGGATATATCTTCCCAGCCACTTAGGGGGTAGAAGGTAGGTAGTACCTGACAACTGGTTGTAGAACAAATTAGAATTTCAGAGTTGTCCTTTTCATCTCTAAATAATCTGACCACTATTAATGGAAATGACCTTGAAACCTGTTTCTTTTAAAGAAAGGACAGCATACCCTTTGCTATAATGAATTACAGCTTCTTCCTGCTATTTATTCATACCAATTCATGTATTAAAAGTGAGGGTAGCATTTACACTTAGAAAATCCTAAATAGCAAACTTTTCTTTATAAGCATTATCAAAAGGGTTGTAGGAATTACAAACCAGACATCATGGAATGCATTACAGCAGTCTAAACTTTGTTAGCAATACAAGAGCTTTGAAAGGCAAATAAAGGAATTTGTTTTTTGTCCTAAGGAAAAGAGGGAGCCGTTAGAGTTTCTAGAGCATGGGGAATAATATGCCTAGATTTATGCTTTTGAAAAATCACTTTGGTAGATGTATAAGAAATGGATTAGAGAAAGGAGTATCTGAGGAGAGACCAATGAGGATGCTATTACAATATAGTATAGATGAGACATCATGATATTGGAAATTTGGGGTTCCTTGAGGTTCCTTGAACTTAATATTGAGGTCTCTGGTATAAACTTCCTGTGGATGTTTAGAGGACTTGAAAAACTACATTTCCCATGATTCCTCTTGTGTAATACAAGTGGGCAGGAAGTGTTATTACATAGATAAAGGTATAAAGACTCAGAACTTGATTGGGATGCTTTTTTTTTTTGCTAGGAAGCAGCCAAGGGGAAGGTATGGCTGCATTTTTTAATTAGATCTCAGCAGGCACGTGGTTTTCTTAATTATCAATATGGATTACATTAAACCCTTAATATTTTTAAATATATCCTTTATCAATTTTATTTGTAACATTAGAGACTGAAATAGGGTCATGTCTATGTGAGTAGAGAAGGTGATAGATTTGAGATACACTATGAAATTAAAATCAATAAGTTAGTTAATTTATGTTTATGATAGCAAAAAATTAGAAACAAAATATATGACCATCATCTGGGAAGTGGTTTGATAAATTGTGGCACATGAATGTAATGGAACATTATTATTCACTAGAGAAGAATATGAACTGATGCAGAGTAAATAGAAAATAACACCAAGATACTATTAATGGTGATGGGAAGAAAGCTTGGAAGAGACAATTAGGAGGAAAAAAAGGTATATTGACTCCTCTTCATTGCCCACATGGAATGAATGAAGATAAGTCCAGTGTTGGAGAGAGTGTAAAAGTTCATATCCTTGATCCTGACCCTTCCTTCTCCATCATGCTCAATATTCAACCATTACCAAGTAGTGTTGTTTCTTACTCTACAAAAATGTTAGTCATCCATTTCTCTCTCTTGGACTATTGCAATAGTTTAGCCTTTCTACTTCCATTCTTCATGCCATCTCCACTCTAGCCATCATCCACAACTCTTCCCCAAAGGAATCATGAACTCTGCACCAAGTACCCTTGAACTGTAATTAGAGGTAGCTAAGTGATGCCGTGGATCAACTCCAGTTTCAGATGCTTATTAGCTATGTTACCTTGGCAAGTCAATTGACCCCTCTCAGTCTTGGTTTCCTCATCTGCAAAATGGGAATAATCATAATAGCACCTAGCTCTCAGGATTGGCAAATTTAAGTTATACTATAATATTCTATCCTTACTTTCTAAGACTTATTTTGCATATTTCCCTTTGTGAAATTAGACTGGTAAATGTTTTCTGAACTTCACATTTAACTTCCTGTTTCCAAGCCTAAACCTAGAATGCCCTCTATCCTCTTGGCTGCCTTTTAGAATCCTTAGTTTCCTGGATGGTTTGGCTTAAGTGCTTTATTTTTTTCTGAAGCTTTACCTCATTTTCCCATTTGTTAATGTTCTCTTCCTTCTTAAACCACTATGTACTTACTTATGTATTCCACTAGTATAAATTCCTTGGAGAGTGTTTTGTTTGTCTTTGTATGCCCAGCATTTAACATAGGATTTTCTACTTAGGAAGTTAAATTGAATTTATTGAAAGATGCCCTACAGACATAATATAAATATTTACTTTCTGAAATTTTAGACTTTCCTTAGTGAATGGTCATAAATTGAACTGATTTTTAACATCAGTGTAAAGTAGTAAGAGAGACGGCTAGGTGGTACAGTGGATAAAACACTGGGTCTTGAGTCAGGAAGACCTGAGTTCAACACTGGCCTCACACACTTACTAGCTGTGTGTCCCTGGGCAAGTTATTTAACCTCTGTTTGCTTAATCCACTAGAGAAGGAAATGGCAAACTACTCTAGTATCCTTACCAAGAAAATCTCTTGTATTTTGGGTTTCTAGTCCCACCTTTGATTAATACTGTAAATATGACCCTGGGCAGGTCACTTAGTACAATTCTCAAGGTATTCTTCAATAAATGTTCATCTAATTGAATACCAACTTATGTTTATCTAATGTTTTATGGATGCAAACTTTATAATAGAAACTTGAGCCAAAAAAGAACCTTTAGAAAGAATTTATGACCAAATAAGAGGAAGAGAACATTATCAGATGAAATGAGTAATTTTCACTATGTTAAATTTAAAAGCTTTTGTACAAACAAAACCAATGTAACCAAGATTAGAAGGGAAATGGCAAACTGGGGAAAAATATTTATAACAGATTTCTCTGATAAAGGTCTCATTTCTCAAATGTAAGAGAACTAAGTCAAATTTATAAGAAACCAAATCATTCCCCAATTGATAAATGGTCAAAGGCTATTAACAGGCAGTTTTCAGATTAAGAAATCAAAGCTATCAATAGCCATATGGAAAAATGTTCTAAATCCCTCTTGATTAGGAAAATGCAAATTAAAACAGTTCTGAGCTACCATCTTACACAGATTGGCCAATTTGACCGTAAAGGAAAGTGATAAATGTTGGAGGGGGTGTGGGAAAATTGGGACACTAATGCATTGTTGGTGGAGTTATGAAGTGATCCAATCATTCTGGAGGGCAATTTGAAATTATGCCCCAAAAGGCTATAAAATAATGCATACCCTTTGGTCCAATAATAACACAACTAAGTCTGTAACTCATAAAGATTAAAAAAAGGGGAGGAAGGATCTACTTGTACAAAAAATATTTATAGCCACTCTTTTTGTGTTGGCAAGGAGTTGGAAATTGAAGGGAATGACTAAAAAAAATTATGATATGGCGATGGGATACTATTGTGCTATAAGAAATGATGAACAAGATGATTTCAGAAAGGGCTGGAAAGACCACAGTAATAGCAATATTGTGGAATGATCAGTTGTGAAAGACTTAGCTACTCTCAGCAATACAAAGATCCAGGGCAATTCTGAGGAACTTATGATAAAGAATGCTATAATGGGAATGTAAATCAAAGCATATGATTTTTCACTGTAGTTTATTTGGGTTTTTATTTGGGAATTTGTGTTTTATATAATTATTCTCTTACAAAAATGAACAATGTGGAAATATGTTTTGCATGATAATATATGTATAACTCAGATGGAATTATTTGCCAGCTCCTGGAGGGGGGAAGGATATAAAAGAAGAAGACAATTTTGGCTGTATAATTTCAGAAAACTTATGTAGAAATTTGTGATAAAATTGTTTGTATTTGTAATTAATAATTGATAAAAATAAAATTGATAAACCATTATGAATTATTTAATCCAACCCTTTCAGTTTAGCTGGGACAGCTAGTTGATTCAGTGCCCAAAGTGCTAAGAAGAAAATCAAAACAGACCTAATTCAAAACCAGCCTCAGACACTTATTTAACATGTGACCCTTGGCAAGTCATAACCTCAGTTCCCCCAACTGTAAAGTTGAAACAATAATAACACTCCCACCAAGGTCAGTAAAGATCAAGTGAGGAATCATTTGTTAGGTGCTTAAGATGATATGTGCTACATAATAGTCACTTAATAAATTCTTCTGTCCTTTCTTCCTCCTTTTCTTTACAGATGAGGAAAAGGATGGCACCCTGGGCTTACAGAATAACAAAGCCAACATTCAAACCCAGGTCCTCCAAATACATAACAAATGGTCTTTCCAGAACCATATATATCCTCAAAACAGCTCTATATAAGGTAAAAGTCATGTCAATTTTATCCTAGGTTGACTGCTGAGGAAACCAAAAGATTAAATGATTTAATCAAGTTATACAGCTCTAAGTTATAGAATTGGGATTTGTGCCTAGATCTTCTGGTGGCAGTCAGATGGCACAACAGATAAAGAGTGCTAGACCTAATGTCAGGAATTCCTGAGTTCAAATCCAGCCTCAGACATTTGCTAGGTTGTGATTCTGGGCAAGTTGCTTAATCTCAGTCTGCCTTTGTTTCCTCAATTTTAAAATAGAGATTATAAAAGCATCTCTCTCACAGGGTTGTTGTGAGAGTCAACTAAGGCAATATTTATAAAACACTTAGAACCAAGCCTGGCACGGAGTAGATGCTGTATAAATGCTTACCCCTTTCCCTTCCCCTTCTGATGTTAAGTCCAGTCACTGTATTATGTTGCTGCTCATATGAAAAGATTATACCTGTCTAATCATTGCTGTGACAAAGATCAACATCTTGATAGCTGGAGGCAGATAAATGGCTTAACATTTCCATTTTGCTATATTTTTAGTGAATTATAGCATTATACAGGCATAGATGCTACCAGAATTTATAAATCAGAGAAGAAGGGGAGAATTTATAGACCAGGGAAGGAGGGAGGACAAGCAAATAAAACATGATACAAATATGTACAGCAAGGGTACAAGGGACCACAATCCACTGGTCCTGGAGAGAAAGGACTGATTAAAGCTTGATAGAAAGCGTCCATTGATAAGCAAATCATACTGGCAAAATACTGGCAGAACCACTACTAGAACATCTGGGCAGGAGATAGTTGTGTTACTTGGCAGGGAGGAGGGATAGGTTTGGGGAAAATATCACATTATTTCTTCTGAAAAAATTATGTTTTTGGTTCTCCTGGAAACTGCTCCTGTACCCGGATCGCTCATGAGGACATAGCTTCTCAGGTAGGAGGGAGCTTTTCTTAGACTCCTGAAACTCCCATTTTTTTTTTTGGTGATATCTTTGTGGGTCCTCTCTTCGCTCTCGCTCCCATAGGGTACGGAGCGTAAGGCCATCACCCAGGTTGACTCCCCAGTTTGTTACCAGCAGGCGTTCTGGTTGGGTGGCAGGTTCTCAGTGTTTAAGCACCGAGTTGCAGGTCCTCCCCAGTGTACGCTGTGTGTGGCGCTGGGTGGCAGGTTTTGGTTTTCTCCTCAGTGGGCACTGCGTGTGACATCGGGTTGCAGGTTTCTCCTCAGTATGCACTGGGTGTGACACTGAGTGGCAGGTCTGGCACTCTCTGTGGACGCACAGTTGTGTGCAAGTTCTCCTCAGTACCCACTACGGGGACTGGGTTGCAGGGTTTTTTTGTGGGTTTGGCCCTTTTTCCACATCAATATGGGACAGAGAAAGAGCATACCCTGAGATTCCCCTTTGGGGTTTATACTTGAAAATTGGGAAGAATTGGCTTTAAACAACTTGAGCCAAAAGAAACTAATTTCTCTTTGTAATGTTAAATGACCCCTTACAGCCTAGATAAGCAAGAGGCATGGCCTGTCAATGGCACCCTGAATTCTAATACCATCAAACAATTGGATTTGTTTTGCATGAAGACAGGGAAATGGACAGCATTTCCCTATATAACAATTTTTGTAAAATTAAACCAAAATCCTGAACTTAGGAGGCTCTACCTGGTAACACCTTTGCTTGCCCCTACTGGGAAGAGCAACCAGGAGGATATTCTAGATGACTTAACATTCAATGGCACTTTAACCTCCCTTAGAAAAGGAGAGATAACAGATACAACCTCAGCCTCCCCTTCCCCCAACCTCCTCCAAACTCCCATCCACCCTAGATTCTTTTGTTTCCTCTCCTCAACCCTCAGCTCCAAAACCTCCACCTTACCCTTCGGGCTCAGAGCTGAAGGCCATATCCCAAGCCACTCAGACCATAATATCCTTTTGTACCTACCCCTGCCTGGTACCTCAGCCTATCCCACTCCACACCCCGAGCAGACTGAGCTCTGGTGAGAGGGCTCATCTTCTCCCCGTGAGAGAGGTGCCCTCCCCAGATGGGCTGGCTCAGGTACATGATCCTTTTTCTATGACAGATCTAGCCCAGATTAAGGAGAAGTTAGGCCGGTACTCTGAGAACCACACCAAATTCATTGAAGGGTTTAAATCCCTCACCCTACAGTATGATTTGTCCTGGTCAGACGTGCACATCATTCTTGCTACCTGTTGCACCCCAGATGAAAAGAAGTGAATCTGGGACTTGGCCATAGCAGTAGGAGATGAGAAAGCCCTCGGTGGCACACAGGCAGGGGTCCCTGGTGCTACTGCTGTCCCAGGACAAGACCCTAGATAGAATGATGGAAATGAGAGCCACCGTAGGTGAAGAAACCACATGTTTTACTCCATCTTCCAAGGAATGGATAGAGGCATTAGGAAGCAAGTAAATTATAACAGACTTAGAGAAATTACTGAAGATAAAGAAGAGAATCCTGCTCTCTTCTTGTCCAGAGTAGTAGACGCTATGAAACAATATACAAATGTCAACCCCGAGACTGATGAGGGGGGCAAATATAGCTCCATTTTATAGGACAGTCAGTCCCAGATATCAGGTGAAAACTACAAAAGCTTGATCTGGGACCCCCGGACTCCAACTAACCAATTAATAGATGCTGCTTTTAAGGTGTTTTACAACAGGGACCAGGTAACAGAGGAAGGACATACCCATGAGAAACTGCTCATAGCCACTCTCACTTCTTTGACCCGTGGGCAGAAACTGAAGGGGCTCTTGTCATGCCTGTGGACAGTTTGGGCATTGGTCACGGGATTGTCCTTCGAAGGAAAGACCGCCCTCGTCTCCATGCCCAGCCTGTGGGCTGCGAGGACACTGGAAACACCAGTGTCCCTCCTGGCAGAGACCCCGGCGACCAGAAAGGCATGGCCCTATCCTCCAGTCTCCTGAAGACTCAGAATAGGGGTGCCCTACGGCCAGCTTGCTCCCAGTTTCCATCACTATGGTCGAACCCAGGGTTTCAGTAGAGGTGGAAGGTAAGTAGACTACGTTTCTCATTGATACGGGGTCACTTACTCCATTCTCCTTTCACACAACGGTCCTACATTGCCTTCACAACATGAGGTAGTTTGAATAGGGAGTAAGATACTTAGATGTAGGGAAACTGCACTCCTAGCTTGTGCCTACGAGGACAAATTATTCCAACATACATTTCTGGTCATCCCTTCTTCACCATGTCCTTTATTAGGAAGAGACATAATGGAGAAGCTAAGTTCTAAATTTTCCCTCATCTCAACTCTAGGTTCCCTAGACACCCCTTTGAAAAGACCTCCCACTATCTCATCAGAAATCTGGGAGAAAGTACCTTCTGTTGTTTGGGATCCAGGCTTGCCGGGAAGAGCTTTTCAAGCAACTCCTGTAATGATGAAACTCAAGCCTAATTCTCCTTACCCACACAAAAAACAGTATCCAGTGTCCCCAGAGGCTAAGAGAGGGTTGCAACCTCTCATTGATAAATTTTTAGTCCATGGTCTTTTGGAAAAGTGTCAGTCACCCTGTAACTCTCCCCTCCTGCCAGTGAAAAAACCCAATGGAACTTGGCATATGGTCCAAGACCTTAGGCATATTAATGAAGTAATGATTTCTGTGCACCCCATTGACCCTAACTCATATACAATCCTAACTCAGATTCCAGGAAACTCTCAGTGGTTTTCTGTGATTGACTTGAAAGATGCTTTCTTCTGCAAACCTCTACACCCAAAGTGTAGATTCCTTTTTGCATTTGAGTGGGTCTTACCCTCAGACCACCAACCCCAACGAGTCATGTGGTATGCCCTTCCACAGGGCCTCAGAGACAGCCCGCACTATTTTGGGGCTGCCCTCAACAAAGACCTTAGAGCCCTAAAACTGACTGGCAGCTCCATCTTACAACATGTTGATGACCTCTTGATTTCTAGTCCATCCGAGGCTGCCTGTGTCACAGACAAAATTTCCACCTTAAAATTCCTAGGAGAAAGGGTTACAGTCTCAGCCTCTAAGGCTCAACTCATCTCTTAGTCAGTAACTTGTTTGGAGCACCATCTAAACTAGAATTCCCAATCTCTGACCACAGACAGGAAACAGGCCATGGTGTCCCTACTGGTCCCCTCCACCAAAAGACAGCTCCGAACTATTTTGAGTATGGCAAGGTTTTGCCACATTTGATTTCCCATTTTCAGGATCATTGTGAAACCCCTCTATAAAGCTACCAATGGGGCCTGATTCAGAACCCCTGAATGAGGGGCAGGGGGGAGGGGGGAGAATGAACAAAACAGAGCCTTTTTACTTTTAAAATCCAGGCTTTCTAACAACCCACCCTAGAAATTCCAGACCTTGAAAAGCCTTTCTTTTTGTTTGTAGATGAGAAAAAACAATTCACCCTAGGTATTTTAGCCCAGTACCAGTACCTGGGACTAGATCTAAGGTCAGTGGCATATTTTTCAAAGAAATTAGATGCCACATGCCAAGGATGGCCAGCATGCCTCTGATCTGTCTCGGCCACAGTCCTGATGGCAAATAACTTTGGGCCAACCCCTAGAAATTTTGACTCCCCATAGAGTTCTTAGAATTTTGGAAACTAAAGGCCACAGAGGGTTCACTGGAGGCCATCTCACTAGACACCAGACATTTCTGTTAGACACACCAGGTCTCACCTTTAAGGTATGCAGGACACTGAATCCAGCCACCCTACTCCCTCTCCCAGGAGACCCCATCCCCAATGATTGTGAGGAGCTGATAGAGCACACCTCTTCAAGCAGACCAGACCTCAAAGATTCTCTTCTCCCCAGGCTGAACTGAACTGGTTTGTTGATGCTTCCACCTTTGTGGAAGATGGGATTAGGAGGGCCTGTTACTCAGTCCTCTCAGAGACCACCATAATTGAGGCCGTGGGCCTCCCCCCTGCAACTTCAGCACAAAAAGCAGAACTGATTGCCCTCATAAGAGTATTACAGCTAGCAGAAGGGAAATAGGCAAACATATTTACAGACTCGAAATATGCCTTTCATGTTTGGCATGCCCGTGGGGCCATATGAAAAGAAAGAGGTTTATTAACCTCCAAAAATTCTCCTTTAAATCCTGAGCTGTCACTTTACTTAGCAAACTTGCAGTGATTCATTGCTAGGGACACCGAAGTCTAGATTCCAACATAGCCCGAGGGAACCCCAGGGCAGACCTAGCTGCCAAGAGGGCTGCAGGAGCCACTCCCTTAACTACTCTGACACTAACTCCACTGCACCCCACGGTACCAAGGAACATTTCCCCCTCGTATAGTGGGGAGAAAAGTGAACAGGCAGAGCTTCAGGGATTCAGGTGGTGGCATTAGCCCTCTGGACCTCTGCTCCTCCCAAAGAACTTAATGTGGAAACTAGTTATGGGATTACATAACTCCACACACTTGGGCAGGGAGGCACTAACTACTTTTCACAGGCAAAGGCATCTCTACAACCATCCCAGAGGTCTGCAAATCCTGTTCTCTCTGTGCTCAAACAGCCCTGGAGCTCTCAAACCCCCTCCCCTCCTTAAGCACATCCAAAGGAGAGGAGAATCACCAGGCAAGGATTGACAGATTTCACCCACCTGCCACCTTGCAAAAGGTACAAGACCTTTTTGTTTTTGTTGACACCTTTACAGGCTAGCCAGAGGCAAAAGATGTCTCCAAAGCCTTACTCAATGAGATTATCCCTAGGTTTGGTCTGCAAAAAAAAAAAAACACTTCAGAGTGACAATGGTCCCGCCTTTATTTCACAAATTACACAGAAGGTTTCCAAAGCTTTGGGCATTAATTATCATTTACACTCAGCCTGGCACCCCCAATATTCGGGGAAATCAGACCCAAAAAAGATCCCTCTCCAAACTATGTGAGGAGGCAAAAACTGACTGGATCCAAGCTCTCCCAATAGCCCTTACTAGAATCAGACTTGCTTCTCCTCTGGCAGATTCAGGACTAAACCCATATGAATTGCTGTAGGGGAGACCCTTCCTAACTTCTGATGTTCTTTAAGATAACAGAGCTTCACCATCTCCTTAAGTTTTCTAAACAATTCAGCCAGATCCATCAGGACCTGAGGGAATATGCTAACCAGATCCTTCCCAAACCCTCCAGGGAGAAGGAGGAATCCCTCCACCCAGCCTGACCTGGAAATTTGGTATACCTGAAAACATGGAGTGGATTGAACCAGCTAATATCCCAATGGGATAGACCCCATCGTATAATGCTGCCCACTCCCACAGCAGTAAAATTAGAGGGCCAGAATGCATGGACCCATGTCTCTCTTATTAAACCCTTTAAACCCCCAGAAACAGGTGGTGAAGGGGGAACAGATGCCACTTATTCCTGTGAGCCACTGGAGGACCTCAAATTCCTCTTCTGTAGGAAGAGCAAGCCTAAGGGTGCTCTGGAATAATTGCCCCCCCCCTTCCTCCTGGTTCTCTTAAACCTCTTGCTCCTTTTCTTACATTTTCTGTTTCTTTAATCTTGCCAGCTGGACAGAAACCCCCCTGATTTAAACCCTGCGATTTTTTTGTAACATTGTCACTTCTCTAGTTGGTTTTAGGAGGAACACCCTCACTGGAGTCATTGGAGCACACCCAGCCTGGATCTCTGGACATTTGCCTAAAGTCAGCATTTCTCTCTCTCCAACAAGGACAGGGCCAGCTATACAACCATTCCCAGCTTTGAGGAAGCTACAGAAGATTGAGACCTTCGTCCCTTAGATATTTGGAGAGGGGGGAGATGGCATGGGCATTGTACAGAGATGGCAGGGACTCTGCACCCCTTAACTCAAGCAGGCTGTGAACAGGGAAATTCCCTTCCCCCTTTCTGCCCTAGTCACTCCCCAGGCAAAAAACATTATCCTTAGACATACTTTAAGTTGAGATAGACAAAAGAGATACACCTCCTTGATAGCCTAAGCCCTGAGGGTCTCAGACAGACCCCCCCACCCACCGAATGCCTGAGTGCAAGGAGTCACGTCCACACTACTGGAAAGAATATAAAAATCCCAGAAGTAGGGCACTCGTGGAGCAGCCCCCCATAGTTGCTCCACTCCTGCTGTCTTGCAGGCCATTAATCCTATCTTACTAATAAATCTCTCTTTTTACTTTTGAGCTAAGTTTGGAGACCTCTCAGTCTTGAGAAAGGTTTCCTTCCTGAACCCAGGGGATCACCATTTGCACCTCTATAACAATATTACTCCAAATTCCCCTACCTAGCCTTTCCTTTCTAAATATATGTGGGTAAGAAGGGAGAAGATTATGCCCAAGAATGTTCTATTAACTTAATTAAGAAGAACAAGCCTGAGCCAATACAATTAATATAGTGATTGGCTGAAACCATAAAGCTTACAGGAAGAAAAAAAAATCTTTAGAAAAACAAACACAGACTGAACATCCTGCTGATTCAACCTAATGCTTCCTCATTTTCATTAGGAAAAAAAAAACTTTTGAAAGATCTAAAAAACAGAGGAGCAAGAAAGTACTTTAAGAGGTGAGTCACCTATTGACACACTCAGGATAAAAAAACTATATAAACTTGCAGACTGGATCAGCAATTATTGTTTCAAATATAAGGTCCTGAAGAAGAGTTTCTTGACAGCAATTATGCTCTACTCTGCATTATGCATAGTGAGTCTCTGGACATGCATCCTTGCTTTTCCTCTGCCCCCGGAAAATGAAAAAATTGATTATCAACAATGGAAAACAGCAGAGGTGAGTATTTGTATTTTTTCTTAAGACCCTCCACTAACTCAAAGAAGATACTGCTAAGTATATTTGTACCAAGTTGCTCTGGACCCATTTAGCTATACTGTTTGTCCTATTACATTTCTTTTACATAGAAGACAATGTATGATCTGTTAGGGATTGTTTCCTTTTAATACTAAAGTCTACAAAACTATAATTTCTTTTTCTCTAAGATTGCAAAGTCCTTTTTTTTTCTCTTTTTTTTAAAAACCTTAACTTCTGTGCATTGGCTCCTAGGTGGAAGAGTGGTAAGGCTGAGCAATGGGGGTCAAGTGACCTGCCCAGGGTCACACAGCTGGGAAGTGTCTGAGTCTGGATTTGAACCCAGGACCTCCCATCTCTAGGCCTGACTCTCAATCCACTGAGCTACTCAGCTGCTCCTCCCCACCCCCTACCCCCGCAAAGTACTTTTTAAAATATTTTATTTTATCTTATTTTTTGTTGTTAACATTTTATGTTCCTGTCTAAGGCTGTCTCTTCCTTCCTTCTGTACTAGAAAAGAACACAAAATATATTACCCATCAGATTTACAGATAGGAGAAGAATTTATGAACAAACAAGATAGAGAGCATTGCAAGAAGTAAAATGGATAATTTTTATTATGTTAGATTAAAAGGGATTTGAGCAAACAAAGCCAATATAGCAAAATTTAGAAGGAAAGCAGAAAACTGGGGTGAAATTTTATAGACAGTTTTGCAGAGGAAGGTCTCATCTCAAATACATGGAGAACTTTCACGAGACTATAATTCCAGGAACAAATAAGCCAAATAAACAAATTAAGTAAATAAGATTAACCAGCAGGATTTGACCAAAGTGGTCTGAGAGTTATCCAAGCCCAACTTTGAATCCTCAAGAGTTGGATTATCATAAAACTGTTGAGAGAACCCAGAATTATAGCTTGGAAGAATAAAATCTATACTAATTTAAGGGAAATTTTAGTGTCAAAGAAAAATATTAAATAAAAAGACAGCATATAGCACCATCTTCAGAACCACCCTCAGAAGATCTTGGTTTAAGTCCCATGTCTGACACACAATGGTTGTGTGACTTTTTTTTTTAAACCCTTAACTTCTGTGTATTGGCTTATAGGTGGAAGAGTGGTAAGGGTGGGCAATGGGGGTCAAGTGACTTGCCCAGGGTCACACAGCTGGGAAGTGTCTGAGGCCGGATTTGAACCTAGGACCTCCCGTCTCTTGGCCTGACTCTCAATCTACTGAGCTACCCAGCTGCCCCGTGTGACTTTTTTTTAAGTGACTTTTTCAAGTCACTTAATTTCTCTGTGTTCTAAGCAATGCTCTAATATTATAAGTTGCAAAAATGGTACCAACTTGCTTTGATAAAGGGAATTTCCTTAACCAGGGATTTCCTCCTAATACTAGTGAAATCATAGGTCCAGACAATATCCTATTCAATAGTAGTTTATTGGCATTTATTTAGTATTTTAAGGTTTGCTAAGCAATTTCCAAATATCACATTTCATGTTCACAACAATACAGATGAAGAAACTGAGGTAGACAGATGTTAGGCAACTTCCCTAGGATCCCATATCTGTCCCTTTCCCTTACTCTGAATGTCACTCTAGTGACTTTTCTGTTTCTCAAACACTACATTCCATCTTTCACCTCCAAGCCTTTTCACTGCCTGTTCTCCACGTTTGGAACTCTCTCTGTCTCTGTCTGTCTCTCTCTCTCTCCCTGTGTCTCTTTCTGTCTCCCTGTCTCTAACTCTGTCTCTCTTTCTCTCCCCCTTTCTGTTTCTCCATCTGTCTCTCTCTGTCTTTCTCTCTTCCTTCTCTGTCTCTCTCCTCTCTGTTTCTTTCTCTCTCCGTCTCTTTCGTTTCCCTTTTTCTATCTCTCTCTCCTCTCTCAGTTTCTCTGTCTCTTTCTCCCCCTCTCTTTCTGTCTGTCTATCTGTCTCTCCCCACTCTCTCTCCCTCCCCTCTTTGTCTCTCTTTCTCTGTCTCTTTCTCTGTCCCTGTCTCTCTTGCTTTGTCTGACACTCACTGGCCCCCCTCTCTCTCCGAATGTCTCTCTCCCCCTTGATTTCTGCTTCTTGACTTCCATGATTTCCTTCAAATCTCAGATAAAATGTCACTTCTACAAGAAGCCCTTGCCAATGTTTTAATACTGGCTCCTTCTCTCTGCTGATGATTCCTGAATATATGTTTTTCTACATCATTGTTTCCATACTGTCTCTCTGAGATCAGGGACTATCTTTTCTTTTCTTTGTAACCCCAGTGTTTAGCACAAGGGCTGGCACAAAGGTGTTGCTTTACCTTAATAAATGCTTATTGACTGACTTACTAACTGACAAGTGTCTGAGGACAGATCTGAATTCCAGTTTTCCTAATTCAAGATTGAGTGCATTAACACCAAGCTACTAATAAACTATTATTAGTCTTTGATTTAATGTACAAAAACTATCGTTCCTCCTCTTTATTTTTTTAAACCCTTATCTTCTATCTGATCTAAGACAGAAGAACAGCAAGGGCTAGGCAATTGGGGTTAAGTGACTTTCATAAGGCCACACAGCTAGGCTAGGTCTGAGATCAGGTTTCCTTATTTTCCTTATAGCGTAATAAAAAGGGTACTGGATCTGGAATCAGAAGGTTTAGGCTCAAGTGCTGGCTCCTTCATGTATCTGTTATATGATCTTGAGAAAGTCAAATCATTTCTGAGATTTCATGGGGACAGTAAAACCTGGCTAAATTCATAGGATTGTTGTGAGGATCAATCAAGAGCATATTTGGGAGGGAATTTTTAAATTGTAAATTGTTACAAAAATGTAAGATATGATTACTGAGGCAAGTAAGATTTTGTAAAACATTGATATCATTACAAATACTTTGGGGAGGGGATAAGATGGGGAGGAAAGGATCCTTGCGACTCCCAGTTTAAATCCAGGTGAGTGGCTTAGAACCTGTGAAGAAACCATGGAATCATTGTATTCTCCTAAAATCACTCTGGAAAACTAGGTGGCACAGTGAATAGAGTCATTAAGACTCATCTTCATAAGTTCAAATCTGACTTCAGATACTTTCTAGCTGTGTGACCCTGGGGAAGTCACTTAACCCCCATTGCCTAGTCCTTACTGCTCTTCTTTCTCGGAAACTATACACAGTATAGATTGTAAAACGGAAGGTAAAAGTTGAAAGAAAAAAAAAGAGAGAGAGAGGAAAAGATTTTTTCAAGAGGTTGTATTATTATGTCTTGTGGATCTCAGAGAGGTGAAATAAACAATTTTGTGGGTTGATTTTTAAAAACAATGGTTTATTCATTGGCTAACAGCAACTCCCAGTAGGAAGGAAAAACATAAAAATTTTGATTAAATGTTGGATTTTTAAAGAAAATAGCTTTTCCTTGATCCTCTTTGTGAACTAGGATTTTGGGGGCAATGGCCAGCTGGGTAGTCCTGTATAAAGAGGACAAAAAACAGTAAAATTACTTTCATTCTTCAAAACAGGAATATCTCAATAAATACTATGCATATTTTCCTGAACCACATGAAAACAATATGGAAGACAAAATAAAAAAACTGCAAAAATTCTTTGGCATATCAGAAACAGGAGTTTTAAACCCTGAAACTATGGAAATAATTCAGAAACCTAGATGTGGAGTACCTGATATAGAAAATTTCCAGTTGTATCCTAACACCCCTAAATGGCCTTCCAATGTTGTGACCTACAGGTTAGTTGTACTTTTGTTTATTTTGGCAAGGCAATAAAAGCCATTTTATGAGGTATTAATATTCCTTTCTTGTCTGGCTATCAGGATTCTCTCTTATACTTCGGACATGCCAAGATATAAAGTGGATCAGTTAGTAGAGAAGGCTTTTGCCCAATGGAGTGAAGTTTCACCATTGATCTTCAAGAGAGTGTTAAAAGGAGAAGCAGATATTATGATTGGTTTCGCCAGAGGAGGTAAGGCTGATCCTTTTAAACAAATGCTTTTTTTTTTTATAATAAACTTGATAGGTGTCAAACAAACACAAGCATTTCCATATGTAAAGAACAGAAGAGAATTGCATATGAAACTATGAATTTCAATTACATTTGACTATATTTTTTAGAGCAAATCATAAATTGAGCACTAATTAAAATATTGTCATATTTGTCTGTGGGGATTTTTCCTCAAACTTCTCTTTTTTCTACTATGTATATTTTCTACTATTTCACTGAGATATTTTTATTTCTTTTTGCTTTATTTTTGTCATCACTATTATTCCTCCCTCTCATAATTCTCCTGCCATTCTGAAACAAACAACAAATCCCTATTTTATACCTTATCAGAAACTATATTATTTTCCTTAATGCTATTGTAAACCCTGAGAAACAACTGTTGAGTCAACTGAGGCTAAGATACAAAGCCTCCTCTACCTAAGGAAGTCTAGTACCAGAAACATGGTCAGAATCAGTTTCAGTCTTGGGAGAGCCTGATTTCAAAGAAGAAAGAAACTATGCTCCCTTTTTTGGTGGTCCTTTTTTTTTTAACCCCAACCCTGAGGTCTGAGGATAATTTACATATGATTTAGGGTGAGTCTCATATCTAGGGTTTCCCCAAAATAGAAAAGTAGAAAGGGATTCAATGTACAATAAGAATAAAGTATGCAATAGGTATTCCTTTATTTCACACAAAAATTATGCTAAAACAATGCCCATGACAGTAAGAACTAAATTAGAACAGCAGCAAAACTATCATATCTAGGCAAAATGTTGATGTTTAAAGCAATAAAAAACTAAAGCAGCTTGTGGGACTACTGATTAAGCCTTCTATATTTCACCTTGGCTCTGCACTGTCCAAACAACTCCCAGTACATGACTTCTGATTAAAAAAAAAATTTTTTTAAAGCTTGTACTGTTCCTCTTGTTGGTGGTCTTCTCTAAGAACACTGGAACAGTTGCTAGGGACTCTTCCTCTTGCCACCACGCAGCTCTGACCAAAAGGACTCAGACCCTTTTGACTCACAAGGTCTCCTAAAAACTTGGGCATGTTCATCTAGGAAATAAATATTCCTAAGACCAGGAAAGAAGAAAACAGACATGAAAGTAGAAAAAAAAAAAAAAACAGACAAGGGTCCAAGTAGAAATTCACCAATTTGAAACCCTCCAGTATTAGCTGCCATGTGGACATTCAAAGAAAGGAGAGAAGGAAGGAAAAGAGGAGAAACAGAGAGAGGAAGGTGGATAGAAAGAGGGAAATGGAAGTGGAGAGAGAGGAAAGATGCCTCCTCTTTTAACTCACAGTAGCCCATTATCTTCCATTCACTGTTACATCCAAGAAAGAGAATGAATGAAACACTCAGGTTTTGTCATGTTTTATATCAAAATATCAGGTCCTTTCAGGGCTAAATTCATGACATGACCAACAGCATCCAACGAGATTATCACATCAAATTCACCAAATACTAAGTTATACTCAGCTGGCCAAAAGCAAGCAAGGAAGGTGCATAGATATACACTTCTTCAATCCACATTACATTCACACCTTATCTGTTTTGTTAAATTATGATAGTTTTTCTGATCAACAGTTTTCTGTTGTATTTTTTTTCCTATTTTGTTTGGACAGGTCACAGGCAAAGAAGGTATATTGCCTGACTTAATACACCAATATTCTAATTCATTGGAGAGGTAGTTTAACTAACCTATAGATGGTAACTTTAAAACGTACAATTAAAATTAAAACAGAGGTGAACAAGGCTAAAAAAAGTTGTGATTTGCATAGGGTCAAACAGGTGGTATGTGGGAAAGGCAGGATTTGAATCTAGAACTCTATTAAATGAGATTATGTATATAAAACTTTTTGCACACAAAATTTTCTATAGAAATGTCAATGATTATTATATTATCCACTCTACCATGCTATTTCTTTATCAGTCCCAAGCTATTTGTTTAATATGAACATTAAATTCAATGAAGAACAAGAATTTTTAACATAAATAGGACTGAGAGACATGTCACTCATACATATAAATTGCTAATATTTACTGGTCTCAAATGATGCAAGTTAAGCTTGGTTTTTTCTAAATGTAAGAGGGATATTTTAGATATTATATAGATTATATATTTAAAGTGTGGCCATCAGGAATCAATAATTCAGATTGATTCCATAATTAAAATAGACCCAAGTCAGGTTCGGGTTTAAGGTAGTTTATTTACAATTAGGAAGGTAGAAGGTAGGGAAATGAAAAGAAGGAGAGGCTAGTCCTGGCCTGCAGAGGCCTGGACGGAGAGAGAAGGTTAAAAGACTAATTAAACTAAACTACACGCCACAAGGCCTTAGCAATCAGAGAGGCAAAAGCCTACTTAAGGTAGAGTCTGGAAAATGCCAAGGTAGGCCAAGGAAGTCAGCCTAACTTACCCACGTGACCATTCAGAGTGGAAGCAGCCTGAGGTCTCAGCTGAGAACCTTCAGCACCAAGTTCAGAGCAGGAACTCCCTTCTCAGGAAGTAACCAATAACATACTTGAAGAGATAGTGTCTCTCGCAACTTCCTATGGGTCCACCTCTAATTCAAGTGGACAAGTGGTAGCCTCTGCACTGATTTGGACCGCCCAAAGGGCCATCCCTTGCTCTTGATTTGTTCCTTATTGTCACGTGTGGGTAACTCCATCCGCCTCCCCAGGAAGGGAGGTGGGGATGACATCATCTCGGGTAAGTAGAGTTTTGACTATGAATGGGCCAGAGCTAATTCCATTTACACACAAGACTCAGTGATCTGGTGAATATATATTTAAAAAGAGCATGAAATGATGGCTAGAGAGATAGCCTCTCAGCCAAGGACACCTGGATTTCAGTCATGTCTCTCCCACAAGCCACGGGTATGACCCTGGGTAAGTCACTTAATCTCTGTGACCCAGAGGAAGCTTTCCATGCCTATTATAAGTGAAAAAGAGAAAGTGCTGATTTGAATTGTCAGAAGTTCTTCTGTGGGAGCTCCCTGTATCACAAAATCACAAGTCCATCCAAAAATATCTTTTTTTTTAAAGTTTATATTAATTAACATAAACTAGTTCACCTTGAAATTTTAACTATAATATCTTAAAGAAATATGAAGAAGAAAACTATTCATGGTGTTCAGTGACTAAAACTTATATATGTACTAATTACCTAATGTTTGCAGGGAACTATATTAGAAAATGGTGAAGAAATAAAAGCTAGCAGAGACAAAGATTCTTTTCACAAGGGTGAATAGAACAATGACTGAAGACCAAGAAGATATGCGATAGGCACATAAGAGATGCATAATAACTATATAATAAGAACTAGCATTTAAGTGGCATCTACTCTGTGCTAGATGCTATATTAAGCACTTTACAAATAAAGTTTCATAAGATCCTTAAAACAGCCCTGAGAGACAGGATCTATTGTTATCTCCATTTTACAACTGAGGAAACTAAGGTTTAAGTGGCTTGCCTAAGGTGACAGCTAGTAAAGTACCCGAGTCTGGATTTGAACCAGTCACACTGACTCCCATTCCAACTCTCTAAGGGCCACACTGCCTCCATAGAAACAGTCATCCATGAGGTCTAACAGGGGAGGGGGGGTCCTGAAGGATCAGGAGAGACTTCATAGAAGAGGAGACATTTAAACTAAACTTCAAAGAAGTGATTTATTGTTCATTTGTTTCATTCATGTCTGACTCTTTGTATCCCCCTTTAAGGCTTCCTTGGCAAAGATCCTGCAATGGTTTGCAATTTCATCCTCCTGCTCATTTTTCAGATGAGGAAACCAAAGTAAACAGGGTTAGGTGACTTGACTAGGATCACACAGCTAGGAAGTGTCTGAGGTCAGATTCGAACTCAAATGTGATCACAGATGTGATCCCCAACAGTGTGTGTGTGTGTGTGTGTGTGTGTGTGTGTGTGCGCGCGCGTGCATGGCACACTAGGGAGCAAAGTGGCTAGAGCACTTGGACTAAAATCAGGAAAAACTGAGTTCAAATCTTGCTTCAAACACTGTAAACTTGAGCAAGTCACTTGAATTTTGTTTGCCTCAATTTCTTCATCTGTAAAATGAGGATAATAATAGCACCTCCCTCTCAAGCTTGCTATGAGGATCAAATAAGTTAAATATATTTTTCCCATTTTAATTTAATTAAAATATTAATTTTAATAATGATGAAAGCTAACATTTTCATCATTAAATTTTTTATATTTATATTTATATATAAATTTTTATTTTTATATATAAATATTTATATATAAAACATATTTATATATTTAAATAAAAGTATATTTATATTTAAATTATATATATATATAAATGTTAGCTTTCATCATTATTACTAAAAATATGAAGCTATGTATAACAGGTATATATGTGCCTCTGCAGTGATGTAGAGATATAGAGACAGACACAGATAAAGATATAGATAAAGATATATTTTAACACATGAAGAGATGGCATTGTATCATGTATTGAGAGTTAACCTCAGAGTCAGGAAGACCTGTGTTCAAGTGCTACCTTTTTTTTTGTTGTTTTGCCAGCATTTAGTACAGAACCTGGCACATAATAAGAATTTTCTGATGGTCTGTTAATTGATTGATTGATTGATTGATTGATTGATTGACTATACTAGCTGTGAGAGCTCTAAGACTATAAATTGCAGAGTATTTACTGGTCTCTTTGGGGAAGAAACTCCCTAAATTAATAAAAACACAGGTCCAGAGCAAAAAAACATAAAATGCAAAACCATTCTTGGAAGGTAGCAGGGTAGGTAGGCAATAATTTCACTTCTTGGAAGGAAGTAGGGTAAGTAGTATTCCCACCTCTTTTTGGAAGAAAGCAGGGAAGGTAAGTAGTATTCTCAATTCAAAGATGAGACTGACTGAGGCTTCCAGATGTGAAATGGTTTGCCTAAGGTCATACAGCTAGTAAGTGACAGAGCCAAGGAGTCAAACGAGACCATAGAATTAGGGAATCATAGATTTAGAGCTGGGAAGAGCCCTAGAAGTCATCTAATCCAGCTGCTTTATTTTACAGATCAGGTAACTAAGGCTCAAATCTAGGGAATTTACACCTCGACTAGGCTGCCCTCAGATTTCAGGCATTTCCCAATCCATTCTGCCAAATCTCTAGCAACATAGATTCTATAATTGGAATATTTCCATTGGTTAAGGGAAAAAAAAAAAAAAACATGTTCTTAGTGCTTATTTCTGTCTTCTCAGACAGGCGAATGACTGGTTTTTTTGTTGTTGTTGTTGTTTTTTACTTAGCTCATGGAGACTTCAATCCATTTGATGGACCAGGAGGAATCCTAGCTCATGCATTTGCACCAGGGTTAGGATTAGGAGGAGATGCTCACTTTGATAATGACGAACAGTGGAGTGATGGCAGCCAATTAGGTAAAGCTATTCCATGTTCCTTCCTATCTAACTAAAGTAGAAAACACGAAGGCAAAATATGTCACTGGGTACCTAGAATGTGTCATTTAACTATGAAAATGAGAAAGTTATAATATTAATGGATATGTTAAGCTATAAGCCTCCTCACTTACACTGTGACTAATAAGAAGGTGGAGAAAGGTACTATGCATCCTATTCTATACTATAACCATTTAAATGCCTATAATGGGTCAGGAATCAGGCAAGGTATTGGGTGATATAAAGACAAAAACAAAAAGACAGTGGATTCTGTGCCTTATCCTCAAGGGGCTTCCACTCCACCAGGTAGGACAGGGGGAGGATCTAAAGAAGGATGCTCAGTAGCAAGGATTTAGGTTTGACAGGTAAGATGTCATAACATTTCAGTCTAATGAAAGCTGGTGAAACTTCACTATGCAGGTTCTGGACAGGAGAAAATGAAGAGCTGCTGCTGTTCATTTTTTCCTCAATCTGCTGCCCTGTTTGGGTATCTCTGTATATCTGAGTAATCAGTTCTCAGATAAATGCAAGGCAGTCCCAGTTCCAATGTCTCCCTTTAACCATGATGTCTAACTGGCTCACACCTTCCCATGAGCTGAAAGGACAGAAGTAAAATCCTTATTTTTTTTTTTAGACCTCTTTCTTAGAAGCTGACAAGAGTTTATTCAGACATTCCAGTTACTGAACTTAGTGTCCTGGGTTACTCAGCCTACTTAAATTTTCATTTCCAGATCTCTGAAATAAGGTTATATGAGAAATAGATCAACTGAAAAGGCAAAAACCCAAAGAGTGTTTGCTGCAGGTTCACTCCATATCACTCTCCCTCAAAATTCACCTTCAAACTCTGTTTAAAAAATTGTTTTTGAATTTGGAAAAATTTATTTAATTCATTAATTTAGAATATTTTTTACATGGTTACAGGATTCATGTTCCTTCCCTCCCCTTCTCCCATCCTCTCCCATAGCCGACATGCAATTTCATTCAGTTTTACATGTGTCATTGATCAAGACCTATTTCCATATTATTGATATTTGTACTAGGGTGCTCATTTAGAGTCAATATCCCAAATCATATCCCCATCAATCCATGTGATCAGGAAGTTGTTTTTCTTCTGTGTTTCTACTCTCAGAGTTCTTCCTCTGAATATGGATAGTACTCTTTCTCATAAGTTAAATTTTAAAAATAATTGAGAATAATCTCTTTTTGAGTTCTTGAATTGTTTTGTAATAATTTAATGTCCCTTCTTTTATTGTAGGAATTAACTTTTTATTTACTGCTACTCATGAATTTGGCCATTCCTTGGGGCTAGCTCATTCTTCTAACCCTAAAGCTGTGATGTACCCTACCTATCACATTTCCAACTCAGAAGACTTATCTCTGTCAGATGATGATATCAAAGGCATTCAGACACTTTATGGTAAGGTCTAAGACTTTCAACACAAAATTCCACATTTATCAGGATTTTAGAGAAATATTCATTAATAGACTTGAAGAGGAAAAGCTGGAAAATGGGTTTCCACTTGGAAAGTAAGCACTACAACCTAGGATTTTTTTCTTTTTATCGTTGAGGTCACAGATATTTATAACCTAATGAAGCTGTTCTTTAAATTTAAAGATTTAAAATTTTAAATTTTAAATTTTAATTTAAATTAATTTAATTTAATTCATTTTAATTTATTAATTTATTGATTTGATCCATTATTAAATTATTATGTTAAATTTGATTAAAATTAATTAAATTTTAACTTAAATTTTTAATTTAAAATTTAAATTCTTTAAATTTAAAGTTAATTCTTCTTCATACACAATACTTCTTCTGACTCCAGGCATTTTCGTTGGCTATCCTCCATGCATAGAATACACTTCTTCTTCTCTATTTCCTGGCTTCCCTGATTTTATTCATGTCTCAGTCAAAGTCCCACCTATTTCCCAGTCCTCTGTAATCTGAATGCCTTCCTTCTAGATTATTTCTAATTTGTTATACATAGTTGTTTGCATGACGTCTCCCCTATTAAACTGGGAGGCTCCTTTAGCTGAGGCACTTTTTGCTGAGCACTTAGCATAGTGCCTGACCCTCAGCAGGCACTTAATAAATGCTAGTTGGCCTACTGACTGACAGTTGGAAGTTATCCTGGAAGCCATCCAGTTCCACCAATCCCTGAAGAATGATCCTCCCTATGACCTCCCCAACAAGTTTTCTTCCATTCTCCACCATGGCAGCCAGTTCCAATTTTGAATAGCTCTAATTGTAGGAAGCTTTTCATTATATCAAACCTAAATCTGCCTCTCTTTAATCTGTTACCCATTGTTCCTAGTCTTTGGCCCTCTGGAGACAATCTAAGTAAGCCTAACCACTCTTCAGTCTGACAATCCTTCAAATATAACCCTCAATTCTTCTTTCCCCCATGCTAAATATCCCCAGTTCCGTCCACCAGTCCTCTCATGGCATGATCTGGGGGCTCTTTACCATCATCCTGTTACCCTCCTCTGGATATGTTTCAACATGTCAGTGGTATCTCTAAAATAAAGCATCCAAAACTGAATAAAATTTCAATGTGGCCTGACCAAAGTAGAATAAAATAGAATTTACCCTCCCCTATTCTAGATATAGTGTCTTTTCATATATACTAATATAGCATCATCTCTTTTGACAACTGTGTTGCCCCATGATTAATCATACTGACTTTATTGTAGCTCACTAAATCCCCCAAACTTTTTTCATACAAACTATTGTCTAGCCTTGCTTTGTCTTCTTTATTTATGCTTTCAAAACCACTTCTTTGGTGGCACTTTTAACTAGATGATAATTCTCCATAATAAGATTTTGCATTTCCACTGATCAACTTTGTGCATATATTCCCATAATAGGAATGCCCAGATTTTATACAGCAGCTGAAGAGTAGCATGTTATCTGCCGTCACATAGTAATATAATAGGTTACCTGTCTTGGCTTCAAAAATTGGGTTTGTCAAGTTTATGACAAACTTTCTAGAATGCTCCCTTTCTTCTGGTCTACTGAGTCAGTCTCCTTATTAGTGGATCTAGAAATCAAAGGCTGATTTTTTTAACCCGAATTAAGAACTCTATTTGAATTTCCATTAAATTTCTTCCCAGGAGAATCAAATTCCTTGCCCATCAAGATCCTTCTAAATCCTGCTGCTGTTGTCCAAATTATTAGCTATTTCTTCCTGCTTTGTGACATCAGCAAATTGAAAAGCATGCCAGCTAGGCTTCATATCCAAGTTATTGGTAGACAATTTGAACAAAATAAGAAAAGGTAGATGATGATTTCCACTAAAAAAAAAAAAAACTCCCTTCAAGGTGACATCCATCCCTCTATCCATCCATCATTGAGTTGCTCATTCAAACATCTACAAATGTACCAAACCACAATATATCCTACCCTATATTTTTTCAAATATTTTGCTGAAATATTTTTATGCCATGTCTATAATATTCCCCTGATATAATAATAATGACATGAAAATAACTGGTATTAACATAGTCCTTTAAAGGTTCATAAAGCACTGTACAAATGTTATTTCATTTGATACTCTCCATAACCCTGGGAAGTAGGTGCTATTATTATTCCTCTTTTATATATGGGGCAACTGAGGCAGACAGAGGTTACAAGACTTGCCTAGGGTCAGAGAGCTAGTACAGATATGAATCATCACAAATCTAGTACAGGTTTTCCTGGTTTCAGGTCCAGCATTGAATCTCCAGAGCAACCTAAGCTGCCTCTGTAGATACACCAGTATGATTATTCTATCCAAACAAGGGACTGGGGTTAATCTGGCATGATCTTTCCTAGATAAAACCATTCATGCTCTTGATGATCAGCCCTTCTCTCTCTAGATGCTAACAATGACAATAACAATAAAAATACACACATTCTAGAATTTTGCTAGGAAATGAAGGCAAGCATCTTCACTTTACAAAAGAGAAAATTATGATTTAGATTTAAGTAATTGACCCAAAGTCATATAACTAGCAACTATTAGAACTGAGTTTTAAACCCAGGTCCTTTGCCTCTTAACCCAGGCCTCTTTCTATTATATCACATTGCCTCACTTTGTATTATGCTTACAACAGCAATATTTCCCTTTACTAGCATGTAACATGGCTGATGACCAACCAAACAATAATAATTAAGTGCCTACTATGTGCTAGGTATTATGCCAACAGCTAAAAATACAAAGAAAATCCAAAAATATTTTCTGAGCTCAAGGAGCTCACAGACTAATGGGGAGACAACTTGCATACGGCTATGTATAAACAAGATATAAACAAAATAAATTGAGAGTACTCTCAGAGAGAAGGCATTAAGATTAAAGAGGAAAAGGAAAGGTATCTAGTAAAAGGTGAGATTTTAGCTGAGATCTGAAGGAAGCTAGGGGAATAAAGATGCAGAGATGAGAAGAGAGAGAAACTGCCAGGCATGGGGGATGACAAATGAAAATTGTTAAAATATAAATAGTTAAAGGATGGAGTATTGTGATGGCGAACAATGAGGCCAGTGTTCCTGTATAGAGGGGAGTAAGATATAGGAGGTTAAAAAGGGAAGTTGGGAAGTTATACAGGGCTTTAATAGTCAACCAGAGGATCCTGAAGGCAATAGGGAACCACTTGATTCTACATAATAGAGGTGTAAGATGTTTGAACAGCTTTTTAGGTAGAGCAGTTTGATAGCTGAGTACCGAATGGACTGGAGTAGAAAAACCTTAGACAAGAGGTAAAAAGAGCTATACCTGGTTATACCACCAAATGTCCTCCTCTGTCCATCTACTATAGAAAATTCAGCAAGGTTGAAAGAGAAAGACCTCCAGCACAATGAGTGGATGCCTTCTGGTGAATTTATAGGACAATAGCATGGGGGGTGGGGGGCATGAATGATGTGCAATCTGAATCATTAGAGGGAGCATCAGTGAAATTACAAATTCAATTAAGTTGGTATTTGAGTTTCAAGCCAGGACTTTTCTCTACACTACTTACTCATAAGGAGTCTGTTCTAAATAGTTAAAAATGGCGAAATTGCCCATTTTCTAGTGGAACCTAAGTGTGGAGGAAAAGAGTGACTGACCATGTTGAGACTAGTGCCTGAGTAGTTAGACCTTTCAAAAAGCATGCACTTATGCTGTTGCCAGATTCACAGCACTGGACTAGATGAACCACAGACCTACCTGATCTAACAGACCCTTAGTTTTTATCTTTGTGGTTTTGGTTTTGGGTTTTGCACAATTCCATAATGCTCTCTTCTGTTCTCTCAACAGGAAAAGGGAGTTCTTAAATTACGAACAATTATAAAGCTAAAAGAAAGACATGCATTTAACAGATTCTTCTACATTCCTACTCTATCAGGATGCTTTAATTTTTTTTTATGAATTTCTGTAACAATCAAAATGCTTTTAAATTAATGGCTTTCTTTAGAAATCAAAGACTAAGCACAAAAGTACGATGTTTTGTTTCATTAATTTATTTATTTTATTCAGCAAAAACTTATTAAGCATCTACTAGAAACAAAGTGCACTGAGGACTTGAGCTATAGACTGTCTCTATCATCAGGGAGGACTGGTCTCATTATTTTCCCTTCATATTCACATAGTCCTGTGACTAGTGCCAAAACTTGTGCTTCATATCCTCCCTTATCATATCCAAAGCAACACAGCCACAACTGAGTTGGTTGATAACCAGAACAAGGGCAAGTTTGTCTTAGAACAGAATCCAACCACTGAAGCCCTGGCTGGATAAGTGGCTTGCCCCAAATCATACAGCAAGGTGGTTACAGAACTAGAAAGAGAACATGAGTATCCCAAATCCTAGCCCAAGTATTCATTCCACCATACTCTTCCCCCACCTTACTTTCTAAAATACCTAGGGGTACCCAATTCTCTGCCATATAGGTGATGTACTTTGACTGAGGAGGGATTCCAAATTTTTCTTCTACTCTTCCCAGAACAATCTAGGTCTACGTTAGAAATAGTCACCAAAGCACCAAAAGCATATAATGGTTTTTGCCAAACAAATGGAAAGGCAAGTCAATTCTTTTAATTTTATAATCATTGTCCCTGGCAAACTGACAAAAGTTCTGTGTAGACTGACCAGTTTGGGGAGCTGATTGCCTGTCACAGAAGCATATTAGAGATAGATATGATTATTTCTAAAGTTATTTTATGCTTCCAGCACCATCATCTTATGAAGTGTGATTGGAAGCCCCTTAATAAGTAGAGTTATAACAGTGGTCATTCCCTAGGAGCACTAAAAGTAACAGAATACTGAGTACCATATAAAATTTTTAAGCTATTTAATTTGTATAAAAAACTGATATGCACCTCTTATGAAGCTAATTACTTAATTTTATAAGGAGCTAAATCAATTTTACAAAAAAAAAAAAAGTCATTCCACAATTGATAAATGGGCAAGGGACATGAATAGGCAATTTTCAGATAAAGAAATCAAAACTATCCATAAGCACATAAAAAAGTGTTCTAAATCTCTTATAATTAGAGAAATGCAAATCAAAACAACTCTGAGGTACCACCTCACACCTAGCAGACTGGCAAACATGATAGCAAAGGAAAGTAATAAATGTTGGAGGGGATATGACAAAATTGGGACACTAATGCATTGCTGGTGGAGTTGTGAATTGATTCAATTATTCTGGATGGCAATTTGGAACTATGCTCAAAGGGCTTTAAAAGACTGGCTGCTCTTTGATCCAGTCATACCACTGCTGAGTTTATACTCCAAAGAGATAATAAGGAAAAAGACTTGTACAAAAATGTTTATAGCCATGCTCTTTGTGGTGACAAAAAATTAGAAAATGAGGGTATGCCTTTCAATTGGGAAATGACTGAACAAATTGTGGTACCTGTGATGGAATACTATTGTGCTAAAAGAAATAATGAACTGGAGGAATTCCATGTGAACTGGAACGACCTTCAGGAATTGATGCAGAGTTAAAGGAGCAGAGCCAGAAGAACATTGTACACAGAGACTGATACACTGTGGTAAAATCGAATGTAATGGACTTCTGTACTAGCAGCAATGCAAAATGACCCAGGAAAATTCTGAGGGACCTATGAGAAAGAATGCTATCCACATCCAGAGAAAGAATTATGGGAGTAGAAACACAGAAGAAAACAACTGCCCCATCACATGAGTCGATGGGGATATGATTGGGGACATAGACTCTAAACGATCACCCTAGTGCAAATATCAATAATATGGAAATAGATCTTGATCAATAACACATGTAATAAGGAACTGCTTGTTAACTACAGGATGAGGGTGAGAGGAGGGGAGGGAAAGAACATGAATCATGGAACCATGGAAAAATATTCAAAATCAATTAATTAAATAAAATATTTCAAATCAAAAAAAAATATTCGTAACTGTTCTCTTCAAGGTGGCAAAAAATTGGAAAATGAGGAGAGTGTCCCTGGATTGGGGAATGGCTGAACAAATTGTGGTATCTGATGGTGATGGAATACTATTGTACTTAAAGGAATAATGAACTATAGGAATTCCCTGTGAGCTGATGTGGGTTGTAAAAATATTGTGGCCAGGGAACTACATTCCCCATCATGCCCTGGGGTCCCTCCCCCTCACTCCTGGAATGGGATTGGTCTTGAAATGGACCAATCCCATGCTAGGGAGGGACCACACCCCCTACTTCCAAGCACAGGATTGGTCTATATAAGGACCAATCCCACCCTAAGGAGGCGCCTTGGAATCTAACTAGATTCAGGTTTAGTGGGGATAGTTAATTTCAGGCTAAGGAAACTCTTGAGGTTTTAGTTTTTTCCTTTAAATTAAAGTTTTTAAAAGATGAAGGTCAGATAGTTTTCTTTTAGCTCTTCACTGGAAAGACCTCCAGGAATTGATGCAGAGTGAAAGGAGCAGAACCAGGAGAATATTGTACATAGAGACCATATTATATATTATGGCACAATCGAATATAAATGACTTTTCTACTAGCAGCAATGTAATGACCCAAGACAATCCAAAGGAACTTAGGAGAAAGAATCCTATCCACATCCAGAGAAAGAACTATAAAACCAGAAATGCATTAGAAAAATATATGATTGATCACATAGTGCAATAGGGATGTGATAAGGGATTTGATGTTAAAGGATCACTCTACTGCAAATATGAATAACATAGAAATAGGTTTTGAACAATGATGCATGTATAACCCAGTGGAACTGTTTGTTGGTTTTGGGAGATGGGAGGATCATGTAACCATGGCAAAATATTCTAAATAAAAATGAAAATTAAATTAAAAACTGATATGCAAAGAGGGAAAGGAGCAGGGCCTACTCATAAAATAGATGGACATAAATTTTATTCTGGCATATTACCCCAGTATCAATTACCTGTGATGTCCTGATATCATTTGTCACTAGCAGTTAGTATCACTCTAAGATCATTTAATCAGTTCACAGCTCTTCAATAAGCAATTAACATCAATTAGCTTTCACAAAGGAATATTGACTGAGAAAATATAGCAAGAACAGAAAAATGAACCCAATATAAACAGAAATATAAACCCAGAACCAGAGACACATTCTTCCCTCTACCACCTTAGTCCCTGGGGAGAATGGACATGAAACTTAAAAGCTTCTGCACAAACAAAATTAATGCACTTAAATTAAGAAGGGAAGCAGCCAAATGGGGGAAATTTTTGTTTCAAATTTCTCTGATAAGAGTTTAATACCTGAGGCATGTAAAATATGTATGAATTATTATATATGTACATATATATACATACATACATACACATATATGTGACCAAAAGCTATTTCCCAATAGATTAATAGTCAAAGAATATGAACAGTTATCAAAAGAGTTGAAAACATTTACAATCAGATGAAAGAAAACTACAAATTACTAATAAGAGAAATACAAATCAAAATAGCCTTGAGGAATGACCTCACTTTCTGCAATTTGACAAAGGTGACCAAAGATAGGAACTGTCAATGTTAGAGAGGTAGGGGAAGATGAGCACATCAATACATTGTTGTTAGACATTGGACATTTATGTTGGTATGACCATTTTGAAAAGAAATTTGATATTTTGCAAATAGAGTAACTAAAATATGCTTGTCCTTTGGCTCAGTACTAGGTTCATGTTCCTACAAGGTCATTGAGAAGATGAAATTCCCCACATGCACCAAGAGATTCATGGCAGCACTTTTTGTGATAGCAAAGAATTGGAAACAAAGTGGGTACTCATCAGTTATGAAATAGCTAGACAAATTATGGTAGATAGATGTAATGGAATATTACTGTATTGTAAGAAAATATGTGTATGATGAATGCAGAGAAGTATAGAAAGATTTTCACAATCTGGTGCAGAATGAAGTATGACCCAAGAAAAAAAAATGCAATGACTAAAACAATATAAATAGAAAACCCTACCACAAAATAACCAAAAAAGAATGTTTCAAAAATATAAAGAACAAAAATAAAAGAGATATGAGAAGACACTCCCAACCCACTCCTTTGCAGAGATGGAAGATCCACGGCTGTGATAGAGTCTTCATATTTTCATGTTTTTCCAATATATTGATCAAAATTAATGATTTTTCCTCTTATTTTTCTTTAAATATATTATTTTTATATGGGATGATTTTATAGAGGTAGCGGTAAACTAGAAGTTTTGGTAATGTAAAAAAATGAAACCAATAAGCTTTAAATGCATAAAAGAAGGACTCATAAGAACACACATTTTAGAGTTAGAGGCAATGGAATATTAGAGGTGAGATTCAAATCCAGGTCATTACTTACTCCAATCAAAAGTTTTTCCACTTTATATCACAATAACTTTCAAAAGAGGGGAGCAGGAAAAGTTTTACAGAGAAGATAGGTAGCTATCTGATAGCACTGAATTGGGTCATGAATAAGAATCAAAGCAGAAAGATACATAAAAAGAATGGGCTCTGGATAAGAAATAGTCTATCTATCAAGAAAAACCTCTCACAGGGGTGGGAGAAGGTCAGATGAGTTTAGGAAAGAAGTAGTCATATAAAGGCAGCTAGATAGCATATTCCAGACTTGGAGTCCGAAAGACCAGAATTCAAATCTGGCCTCAGATTCTTACTTAACTATGAGTCCCTGGGCAAGTTAATTAATCACTATCTGCCTCTGTTTCTTCAACTATAAAATGGGGATAAAAACAGAACTTGTATCACAAGATTGTTGTGAGGATCAAATGAAGTAATGTTTGTAAAACACTCAGCAAAGTGTCTGGCCTAAAGTAGTTGCTACCTAGATGCTAGCTATTATTAGTATTCCAATTCTACATACTCCAGGATGTTTGATTATGAGTAATGTAAAAGCTGAAGCCAGAATAAAGGGGGTAGTGTAAATACCAGGATAAGAAGTTTGTGTCTTATCTTCTAAAAAATGGAAAATCAGTCAAGTTTTTTGAGCTAAAGATTAAGAAATAAAGAGAAAAAAAGCAACACCAAAAACACACTGACTGAGGGGCAGCTAGGTGGCTCTGTGAATTGAGAGCCAGATCTAGAGATGGGAAGTCCTAGGTTTAAGTCTCCCTTCATACACTTCCTATATGTCTGGTGCTGGGCAAGTCCTTTAACCCCAATTGCCTAGCCTTTCCAGTGATAGGCAAACTATGGCTTGTGGGCCAGATGTGGCCCCCTGAAATGTTCTATCCGGCTGCACGACATTATTCCTAATCTGATGAATACAATGAGTAGGATACAGTACAATGAATTTTAGAAAGAGTTGCCTTAGAAACAGACTGACAGATGAGCATTTCCTTTCCTTTGGCCCCCTCTTTAAAAAGTTTGCCCATCACTGGTTCACACTCATCTGCCTTGGAACCAATGCACAGTATTGATTCTAAGATAGAAAGTAAGAGCTTAAAAAAAAAAATATATATATATATATATGTGTGTTGACTGCATCTAATAGACAATATATGTAATATTTATGCCACTTCCTGAGACTATTTAGTTTGTCTAGATACAAAAAAATACACTTAATACACTAATTTTTGTTCAATATCTTTCAGATATATTTGAATCTCTTTTAATATAGCAGAAGATTGGACTACATGGACTTGAGGACCTGTTGAACTGCAAATTCCACCTAAAAACCCAACATTCCTTACCAAATTCCAACCCTAGCTTATCCCCAGTATCTTCTTCTTCTAGTCACATGCTGAATCATATTACCATACTGCAGAGTCCACCACAATGCAAATCAACAAGCATTTATTAAATATTTACTATCTGCTTCTATTAGGCACTGAATATATAAAAATAAAAGCCAGAGAGTCTTTCTTGTCAAGGAATTCATATTCTGTCTGGGAGAAACTACATACTCTAATGGGGAGACACTGATAAATGTCACCCCTCACCATGTCACCAATGACTCTGGGCTCAAATGGAATAAATTAATTCATACCCAAAGGCAGTATTTGTCTCCCTTCAACTCATGCCCACATCAGCTGTACTCCACAGAAATCCAAATTAAGTTTAGGAATGGGTCACTTGGGGCAGCGAGGTGGCACAGTGTACAGAGCACTTGGCAGAAAGTCAGGAAGACCAAAGTTCAAATTCAACTTCATATGCTTACTGGCTGTGTGACCCTGGGCAAGTCATTTATCCTTGACTGCCTCTGTTTCCTCATCCATAAAATGAGCTAGAGATGGAAATGGCAAACCATTCCAGTATCTTTGCCAAGAAAACCTCCACTGGGGTTCATGAATAGTCAGACATGATTGAAATAGCTGGACAACAAAATGGTTTACATATAGGTTTCCCCAATTTTGAGCTACAGGGCTCTAACTCCTACATATATACTTGCTATAATATATGGGTATTGGATACAGAATAGTATTTATTTCACCCATCATTGAAAATGCATAAAATGCATAAGGCTAATGTGAGCTCATGAACAAAAAATATAAGTACAGAAAACAGTGTTCGAATAGCTCATTAGACTCTTTGCAGGTAGAAACATTTTGGGTAATTGCTGGGCAATAACAAGATGACAAGCTCCAGAAATCTTTCCCCTACTTCCTCTATATTTATGGTATAGTTTTAGAACTTTGCCTACTAAGTAATCTGTTTAGGATCCTTTTGCTTCTCCAAGAAAGCTTACTGTCAAGGAAATCTTTTGGAGGTTGGTGCCCGAGCATTGCGTAAAGTAACGACTCTTTCTAATCTGGACTTTTACTTATTGAAAGAAAAGGAGGGGAAGGACATTTACTCATTTGAGAAAAGCAGTCTCTCAGTTCTTGGTCAGAAACAGGTCATTCTGAGAGGATCCAAGCGAAATCAGCCTCTCGGAGACAATGAATTTACTAAAGGTAATGATGGCCAAAGTGTCTTTTGTCTTTTTTCTAAGCAGTTCAATCATATATGACTACTGTGCAGAAGTTAACGAGGATAGTTGAGAAAGCCTGATAGCCAGAACTTTTGGTAACTATGGGACAATTGTATATTGCTTGTCTATGGCAAGTCTAAAAGAAATACAAATTTTGACTTTTCATCCTAAGGAGGAGGTAAGTCACTTTCTTCAAGAAAAACCTTGAATTGAAGCAAAAGTCAGGCTCAAACCAGGGTTAGCACCCAAAAGTTCAAGTTAGCAACAAGTAAGTGACAGGAGAAGAAAAGAGAAGAGAGGAAGAGAGGGAAGGAGGGGAGGAGAGGAAAGGGAGATGGGAAGAAAGTTCTGCTGTCTGAAAAAACTAGTGGGAGGAAAGAAAATTTTTCCACTGCTTGAAGACCTGGCTGGGGAAAGAAAAATCTAGTCTGCCTTGCCCTTTACTATCACCTATAATCTGAGATGTGAAATTCCCTCCAGAGCTTCATGAGTGATCTGAATAGCTCTGTGGAATTCTGACTTGGGACACTTTTGCTGAGAAAGCTAAAACTGCCTCGATGCTCAGCCAGGCAGCAAGTCTGAATAGCTCTATAGACTCCAGGATTAGGGTCTCTGCTTTTACTAAAAGAACTAAATACTACTTCAAAAGCCCAAGAATAACAACCAGCAGAAAAGTGGCTCTGACTAGCAGAAAAGCATAGAGGTTTAGAAAATGAGTGACATTGACCAGTTGGTGATATCATTTAGACTTTTCCCTGCAGATACCAAAAAAATCAAGCTTTGCCTCCAGGCAAATAGGTTTCCCTACTTTTATGCCTCCATGCTAGGTTTCTTTAAGTCTGTGCTCTCTCTCCCCAACTGTGCATTGGTAGAAGAGTGCAACCTACATTTGTAGGTACATAGTAATGTTATTGATTATTCTTACTTCTACCCTCTTGTTTAATAAAGCTTTTATGATTAAGTTTTTTTTTTAAACCCTTGTACTTCGGTGTATTGTCTCATAAGTGGAAGATTGGTAAGGGTGGGCAATGGGGGTCAAGTGACCTGCCCAGGGTCACACAGCTGGGAAGTGGCTGAGGCCGGGTTTGAACCTAGGACCTCCTGTCTCTAGGCCTGACTCTCACTCCACTGAGCTACCCAGCTACCCCCCTATGATTAAGTTTTAATGGCAAGATGGCAGAGTAAATGGAACACTGAAGCCAAACTTTCACAACATTCCTCACAACTTCAAAATAACTTGCCAAATTAAATTCTGGAGTGGCATAGCCAATAAAGGATCAGGATGAGACTTTTTCCAATCCAAGGCAATTTATGAGATTGGAAGGAGAGGTTTATAACACTATGGTGAGAGCTAGCCCAGAGCAGAATGGTGGCAACACAAGTGGTGGGCCTTGAAGAATGGGGCAGTGGTGGCAGTGGGGCAGCAGCAACAGTGATAACTCTAGGAGCTCTCACCACCCAGAAACCATAAAGGGTTAGAAAAACTGATTAAAAAAAAAAAAGGATTACAGAGTACCCTTGTTGGAGCACTGGGTATCATTTGACAACTCCATTGCCTATTACACAGCTCCAGGTCGCAGTTCTAGGGCAAAGAGGGCAAATCCAATTGCAAGTGAGCCCTTCCTGCATAAGGTCCAAAGAAAAGACAAGTAGAGTAGTAACCACAACCTTATAACACCCACCCACCCCCCCAAAAAAAACTAGCTGTGAAAACAGCAAGGGGGGAAAAAGTCCTTTAGCTTGAAAGAATGGCCTCCACCTATCCAGGTGAGCAAAACCCAATTCTAAAATAAAGTCAAAAATTAAGAAATAGCCTGGGATGATGCATTATGGGAAGATGGCAGAAGAGGGTATAAATCTTTCTTGCCTCCCTAAAACCCCCTGCAAACAATCCAAAATAACTCTATAAAATTAACATTAAAAGCAACAAAAATAGATAAGAATTCAGAATGAAGCTGAATAGCCAAGGATAAATAGGGAAGAAGGTTTTTTATTTCCCTGGCCTCAGTCCTACTATCATAGGCCCTGGTAGCAAGAATAGAGTAAACAGAAGGAATCCACAAGGTAGCACCAGAGGACAGGATTAGGAACTTAACCTTGTTTGCTGAGCCATGGGTAGTCTTCATGCCACAGGATACCTCTGGAATCTGACTCATCAGGTGGAGAGCTCTAGAAGCAGCTATGTCTCCTGCAGCTTCAGTTTAGGAGACCCTGGCTGGCCCACAGATAGGGACAGGGTTGGTGGGTACCAGGCCCTAGGGGCAGGAATTCAAGCCTCATTGCTAACAAACAAGGGACTTTGGCGGCCCAAGAAAGAATGGACACCTACTCCGCCCTGGGTTGCTGTGGGAAGAGAGGAAGGAATGAAGAGGAAGAGCACAACAGTGCATGTGGTTACTGAGGGATTGGGGCACCCTCAGCTGTGGTCACTCCCAAGAGAGTGGAGTCCTGGTTGTTGCCAGAGGGAAAGGCAGAGCAGCTGCTTGCAGTTGCAGTGGCAGGTTCTTGTTGGAGTTCCTAAGGTCTTCAACCAACTGGGGCTTGAGGGGAGGACTAGGAGAGCATTTGACTCTGGACTATAAAAACTGCAATAACTAAATAGGGCTCAGGAAGAAACAAACACACAAACGAAAATCCTGAAACCTGAGATAACATACTTTTACATAATAAGAACCCAATTGATTAATGGTCAAGGGACATGAATAGGCAGTTTTCAGATAATGAAATCAAAACTTCAATAAACACATGAAAAAGTGTTCTAAATCTCTCATAATTAGAGAAAATCAAAACAACTCTGATGTACCACCTCACAACTAGCAGATTGGCCAATATGATAGTAAAGGAAAATAATAAATGTTGGAGGGGTTGTAGCAAAATTGGGACACTAATATACTGGTAGTAGAGTTGTGAATTGGTCCAATCATTCTGGAAGGCAATTTGGAACAGAAACCTGATTTACTTTTTCTTTGTATCCTTAACACTTAGCACAGAGCATGGCATGGAGTAGGTGCTTCATAAATGCTTGTTGACTATTGCCTGACTGATTGTCCTCCATGCCTTGAATGTTCTACCTCATATACACCTCAAGTCTCAGCTCAAATTCTACCTTCTACAGAAGAACTTTCCTGGTCCTTACACCCACTCCCACCTATTAAGGAAATAATTCTTCACATTTTTTTTGTGTCATGGGGCCCTCTCCCTACTTGATGAAACCTATGGACCCCTTCTCAGAATGTCTTTAAAGACATAAAATAAGATGCATAGGAATTTGAGAGCCAGGCCTAGAGACGGGAGATCCTAGGTTCAAATCTGGCCTCAGACACTTCCCAGCTGTGTGACTCTGGGCAAGTCACTTGACCCCCATTGCCCACCCTTACCACTCTTCCACCTAGGAGCCAATACACAGAAGTTAAGGGTTTAAAAAATTTTTTTTTAAAAAGATGCATAGGATTACGGAGGAAACAAATTTTATTAAAAAACAATTATCAAGGGGCAGCTAGGTGGCTCAGAGGATAGAGAGCCAGGCCTAGAGACAGGGGTTCAAATCTGGTCTCAGACACTTCCCAGCTGTGTGGCCATGGGCAAGTCACTTAACCTCAATTGCCTAACCCTTACTACTCTTCTGCCTTGAAAATGAAATGTGGAATCAACTCTAAGACAGAAGGTAAGGGTTTTTTTTTTAAATTATCAAAATATCATTAAAAATAAGCTTATGGACTCCAGGTTATGAACCCCAGTTAGTACCTTTCATTCAGAAATTAACTCGATTTATTTTGTATATATCTACACATACTCAGTTATTTGCATTTTGTCTCTCCCATTAAAATGTTAGTTTGAGGCTAGATGATATCAGGAGGTGAAGGGGTTATTCCACCCTCTTGGTGCTGACTCCTGCCTTGGTCACCTCCTCTTCTCTCCCTCAGCCACCTGCCTCCCCATCCTCTGTGCCAGAGTGATGAGTGCCAACAAAGACCAAGAGATGAAGCTGGATGCATTGCATTCTGTTTATGAAGGTGGTAAAAATTTCAGAGAACTAGGTCCAGTTTCATTTCAGTATAGGATAAGTAAAAATGGGGATCCCAGAGTCTTCTTAATAGAAGTTTAGGACTGAAAAACATCCACAAACAGCTCCAATCACAAATATGAATGCTTTTTTTCTTTTTTTTTAACTTCTAAACATATAGATTTATTGTTTATTTTATTATCATACAAAACTCCCTACCATATTGGTCATTGTTGTAAGAGCACACTGATACAAAAACCAAAATCCCAAAATAAACCATAAATTATGAATGCTTTTTTCAACACCTATTATCAGCCATAAAGCAAAATATTCTGGCTAAATTACAGGAAGAAGTTAATCTTGGAACTGCTATGACATATACACTGTTTGAATATGCCAAGGACAATAAAGAGCTTCATGGAGAATCATCATCCTGTTCATCCAGTGATATCAATAAGCAATATTAGTTCAGTTGAAACTCCTCCTCATACAGCTTCTACACATAAGAAAAAAAAATTAGAAAAAAGAACAGCTTTCAAAAACCCAGAAATAGAAGCTGGCAGATAAGATAGATCACAAAGATGAATCACAAAGATCACTTCCATGAGACTGGAACCAGGTAGATGTAGTTAAGCATTTGAGCAAAACTGGTTCTAAAGATGGTGACTAATGAAAGAAACTTGATACAAGAAAACACCACCTTTTAATACCATAAACTCTGGTCAATGTGTTTCTTTTAGTGCCCTTTTCTTCTATTGAAATGGCATTTTATAAAATGTAAGATTTTGTATGTTTCCTAAGTAATTAGACCACAAGTTCATGCAGGGATTTGTTGGTATTTCATTATTCTCATAAATTTCCCTTAAAGGAAGGTAAAACATGTCACCAGGAATGCTTAATGACCTTTCAGGAGCCCATTAAGCTTTATAAATGTTCAAATATTGAGAAGAGTAAATAATGATATATGCAGTGTTAATTTATACAGTCTTATTCTAGAGTATGGTGTTTTTTTAGTGAATGTAAAGTCAATTAGAATAAACCTGCTTATTAAGCATACCCTTTTCAAGTTCTTGTTTCATCTCGTAAATAGTAAGAGTGACTTTTTGAGCAGCATGATCTATATTAATAGATTTATCACTTTATTTAAAGTCTTCATCTGTTCGTTCTCTTGAATTGCTAAAGCTTAAGTTGCTTTGAAGAAAGCTAGTGGTTGAATACCACTGTGAACTTTTGATACAGTTCACCTCTGTATGTAGTTACGCAGAGAATTGCTGTCTTCTCACAAATAAATCTAAATTATATTTTTCTCAATATTGATGTATTGAGAGGTTTAAACGTGGCAGTTTTTCATAAGACATAAGATAAGAAAAAAACAATCCTGCCAATGCATTGGAAAGAATTTTATGTAGATATCCTCTCGTATTTTAAAAAATTCTTACTGAATACAAAATAATGGAATAAAAGATGCTTTAATGGGGGGGGGGGCAGCTGGGTAGCTCAGTGGATTGAGAACCAGGCCTAGAGATGGGAGGTCCTAGGTTCAAAGCCACCCTCAGACACTTCCCAGCTGTGTGACCCTGGGCAAGTCACTTGACCCCCATTGCCTACACTTACCACTCTTCCACCTTGGAGCCAATACACAGTATTGACTCCAAAACGGAAGGTAAGGGTTTAAAAATAAAAAGATGCTTTAATGTCATTTAATTTTTTATTTTTGAAGACATTGATTTTTAATGAACTCCCATTTATCTAATAAAACAAAAAAGACTGTTAGTTCAATGAAGGCATGATTTTTTTTTCTTTTATTATATCACCAATGCTTAGCACAGTGGCTGGCACTTAGTAAGTACCTAATAAATGCTTTTTGATTGATTAATGAGGGAAGGTGAGAAGGATGAAGGAAGAAGGAAAATAGAAAAGGAGTGGGGAGGTTAAAGGGAAAGGGATCAAGGAAAGGAAAGGAAAGGGAATGGAGAAAAGAATTGATTATTGGGATTCTCCAAGCTGTGTTTGGTTGATTTCTGTAATCTATTCCATAGCTATTTTGTGGGCTTAATCAGTTGCTTAGGAAAGGTCCTTGAACTTCAGAACAGAATGCAGCATCACTCAAACATATCCATGTCTGAATATGCTGTCAGGTTCAACCAACACGAGGTTCATCCTCCTTAGTATCATTCACTCTGAAATTACCTCCCATTTATTCTCTATATATCTTGTACATACCCAGTTATTTGTATGTTGTCTCCCCCATTAGTTAATTTATTGTTAGCTCAATGTTAGCCTTCCGGTCTCTCTCTCTCCCCATTCCTATTACTCCATATAGTCCTATATCTGAGAAAGCCCATACTTTCTGGGTTTGTTTTATTTTGTGTTAGTTTCCCTTAATACTTGCCTCTTCCATGAGAATACCTTAAAATCATCCTAGTGTCTAACTTTTTAGGGAGATGACAGCATGGGGGCAGCATGAATAGCTACTCCAGACAAACCTTACAATATAAATCCCAGAAATATTACAGAGAAAGAATTCCTTTCAAAGTCACAGCATAAACAATGTAAATAAACCTTTAAAATAACAAACAAGTCAAAGAAAACCTACCATATTAAAAAAAAAAAAAAGCTAAGCTTTGCTAGTTAATAGTGAACAACCAGACTAAGGAAAAAAAGAGGTGCTGACTCAAGAACTGAGATGTGAGAAATTCCAAGGGACAAATACTAGGTATTTTCAAAGAAATGAAGGGAGACAACAAGCAAATGCTGAGTGAGCTGAAGGAAGAAATCGAAAGCCTGTTAAACAAGATGGTATAACTTCCAACATTACCTGAAGCAACAACAAAACACCAAAAAATAGCACTGGCACAGCTCCACAGCAAAATAGCCCAAGATGACCAGGCCTCAAAATAATAGGTTTTCAAGAAGAACTGCAACAACTTTTATAATATATTTGGAGAAATAATTGAGGAACATCTTCTAAAGTTTAAAATAATAAGTAAAAATCTTAAAATAGAAAGAATTCATAAAATATTTTCAATGGAAGAACCCAAGGCATTTGAGAGTTCTACTCCTAAACCACAAAGATAAATGAAGAATTCTTTTAACAATGAAGAACAAAGGAGATTTGTTGTACCAACATCCATTCATTAAAAATTACAACAGACAGAAGTAAGGAAAAGGAAAATAAGCCAAAATATTTGTGGCTAAGAGAAATGGCTTTTGACCTAATTAAAAAGACAAGGAAGAGAAAAAGAAGGAAGTATGTAAATATGCACGTCATGTACACCAAGGATCAATCAGTCAGCAAACATTTGTTAAGAACTTAGCTTATATCAGGCATTATGTTAAGTGCTAAAGATACACACCAACAGAAAAAAAAAGGCAAAAAACACAACTCTGGCCTTTATGAGCTCACATTCAAATGGAGGGAAACAACATACAAATAATTGTATTTGCCTATAAAATATATACAGGATAAATGGGAATTAATCTCAAAGGAAAAGCAACAGCATGAGAGGAAGACAGAAAAGGCTTCTTCCAGAAAGTAGGGCTTGAGCTGAATCTTAGTGGAATCAATGGAAGCCAGAAGGTGGAAAAAACAAAAGCATGTTTCAAGTAAATGAGACAGCAATAAAAAAAATGGTGAGAAAATAGAAGGAATACACAAATCTCAAAACACACTTCTAATCTCTAGTAGAAAAAAGTATAAACTTAAGATAAGTATATATAATTTTAAAGGATCAATTATGGGAATATTATTTGTTTTAAATAAAATAGATTTAAGAAAGATAGTAAGATCAGTGGATCAATAAAAGTTATGTTCTCTTCCTAAAAGAGCAGCAGCAGCAGCAGTAGTACAGCAGATGGCAGAAAATAAAACATATTCTAATGGTCCAATATTAAAGTGATTCTGTGATCCATCAATATTTGCTTTCCCTGTCTGAGGCATGGGACTAGCCCTACCACTCTCTTAATTTAAGTTGGATTTGGGATCAAAACGAGGCACTTGTAAATCATTGAACATCTAACAAAAAGAAGTTTACTTTGCTCTACCACAGAAAGGATATCCAAAAGGAACTTACCTTCAGCTTCAGAAGATGAAGCCTTTCTCATTTCATAAAAATACACGTGTTCCATCAGATCAACAGGATATGGCAACTAGCGTGGTCTTAGACATCCATCAAATCTCCACATAGCTAAAACTTTACTTTGCCCCTAAATGATGAGGAAATTGCACCAGGGAGGCTGGAGTCAAAGATTCCAAGAGCAGTTTTGTTTTCTTTTGAGTAAAGCCCTCCCATGTTGTAGGTGGGATAAAACACATCATGCCAAGAAACAGTTCTCCTATCACGATGCCCTTTAATAACATAGATCACAATCCATCCATAACTTTCTGTCCTATATGGTTTCTATCCACAGCTTCCTATAATTCCACCAAATTATTCACAAAAGCAATTTGGAATGATGCAAATAAAGTGGCTAAAATGTCCATAACTTTGGACCCAGTGATTTCAAGGCATGGCTTATATCCTAAGGAGGCCATTGTTGGGAAGAAAGTTCCTCCAGACACTAACATATTTGTAGCAGCACTTTTTGTGATAAAAAAAAGAATCAAAAACAAAGTAGATAGATGCTGATTGATTGGGGAATAGTTGGACAACCACCTAGACTCTTTACCAGTCAGTCCTAGTGTCAACTATCCTTAACAGTGGTTCAGTCAGAACCTTTAATGCCTCAAAAAGAAGAAATTCAGGAGTCAAACTCCATCAGGTTGAAGGCATGGAAAACTGGAAAACCTGAGGAAATGGCTAAGCAAATAAAATATCTTAAGACCATGAATAAAAAAATTTTATCAGGTAATAAAACAACAGAATAAAATTATAGAAAGAGAATAATTTTTGTAATAATACCAGAAAAGATTATGGCATGACCACAGAGACTCTGTTTGGAAGGCCTAGTAGAATTGAAGAAAGAGACAAGAAGGTCAGAAAAACAGAACAATAATAACAGATGCCATTAAAAAAAGGAAAAAACAGAAAAAAGCCAATGATACAACAAAAAAATACAAGAGCAAAGTTAAAAGAAAAATCGGAGTAATATGCAAAATATCTGCTATAAAGCTGAGGGAAATGACTAAAAAAATAATCTAAAAATGATTAGGCTTCCAAAAGAGCATTTTAAAACCAAAGACTCTGAGAAAATATTTCAGTAAATCATTAAATCATTAAAGAAATTGTCCAGAAATATGACGGCCAAAGAAAAAACTACAGATTGACAGAATACTTATTCATAATAACAGCAAAATCCCAGATATAATGCTTGTGGAAATGTGATTTAAAACAGAGAGTTTCTAGATTGAAGAAAAGTATTGCAATTGCTAGGAACAGAAAAATCATATGACGTGAAATTCCAGTCAGAAACATTCAGAACCATACATCAATTATAAAAAAAAAGAAATAAAATATTAAAATATTATATACTTCAAAACAAAGAAGAAAAGAATAGCAAATAATATCTTCTTTTGTAAAGATGAACATAATCATATGGGGTGGGAAGAGTTCAAAGAAAAGGAAAATGATATTCAATGTATTTAATGCCTTCTAAACATTCCTTGGAATGATGAGAACACTAAATATTGACAAATCCAGAGCTGAACAGAGACATTAAAAAAAAGAATTCAAAATATGAATACAATAAATACAATACAATAAATGGAAGAGAAGAAAGAAAAAATGAGAATAAGAGAATAATAATAATAATAAGAGAATAAGAGAAACAAGGAAGAAGGTGATACAGAGTAAAAAAAGGCATAACTAAGAATATAATTCACAGAATGATAATAATATAACCAAAAAAAAACACTAAAAGGCAACTGAACTCAAATTAATTATTATGAATGTTCTAGCTCCTAGAGAACACTTTGGATGAAATACATATCCCCTTCCTTTGGTAGTAAGGTAGAGACCTATGGATGTAAAGAATTCTATATGCTTACTATCAGATATAACTGCTTTGTTGATTGGTTTTACTTGCTATTTTTTGTTTCAAGGGAAGTCAGTAATAGGATGGATGATAGATAGATAGCAAGGGAAACCCTGGGATACAAGTATGATTTTCCAAAATGGCATCAATAAATTTTTTTTCAAATAGCTTTATATAAATACTTTCTTTTATTGTTTCTATCATTATATTAACATAAAAACTCTTTACAACCATTTTTGATTCACATTGAGGGAATTTCTCTTTCTCTGCCTTTATCTCTGTCATCCTCTCCATTCATTGTTTCACTCTTTCTCCCTCCCTTCACCTCTCTCTTTCTCTCTATTTCTCACTCTCTTACTCTTTTTCTACTTTTTATCTCTCTTTTTTCCTTCTTTCTCCCTCCCCCCTTCACCCCACTCCCCACCCATTACTTATCTCCTACCTTGGTTTTTATTCATGAAATCACAGTATTTTGAATTTTGGATTTATTTAGGGGAGTTTAAGGAGGAATTCCTAGAAAAGAGGACCATAAGATTCAAAGCTGAAATTCCTTTATACTTTAAGATTATTTAGCTCAACTTCTTATTTTATAGATAAGGAAACTAAGTCTCAGAGACAATAAAGGATCTTCCAAAAGTCACACAAGCCAGTCTTCATCACAGTAGAATCTAAAGTGTCTTTATAAATAGGTAGGACTGGAACTATCGCTTATTCCAAGGTTCAACCAATACTCAATGGAACTGGCTGATGGAACAATGAATTGTGTCTTCAGCTTTTATCACAGCCTTTAAATGGAAGCAAATGTGGACTTGAAAAAGGAACCTGCCTCCACCTAGTGGTATAACATGGCACATTTGAAATAGCATCACTCAAAAGTTAAACAATAGACTAAGATGAATTTGTTTAATTGTTTTTTTCTACCCAGGAAATATAACTAATGCTTCAATGCCTAGGTCAGAGCAGGTACTTAGTATTTATTTGTTGATTGGATGATTGATAATCAAAAAATTATTATTAACAAAAATTCTGATGAATGCGTTACTTTATACAGTCTCAGTGGACTTCTCTACAAACCTGCTTTTTGATTAGTGTAGCAACTGTGATGGAGAGAGTATTTTAAGGATAAGGAAAATTTGCAAATTCATTCTTCAATTTGCATCATGTAGCCCTTTTTAAAAGAAAAACTTTTCAAATCCCCTAAGGCAGAGTTCATTAATAAAAAATCATTTTTAAGGCATATTTTGATCATTGCATTTCAATGTATTTGATTTCATTTGTAATCCTTTATATTAATTTTTTTCATTTACAAATATTATCCTGAGTGTTGTATAGGCTTCACCAACTCTGAAAAATCTATGATACAAAAAATATTAAGAACCTCACCCTTACATCTCATTTTTCATTGCACACTTTTGTGTCAATGATATATGCAATGAGATCCAACCATTCAGATAATAGGTACAGAATCACTGAATCATATAAGTAGAAGGGATCAATATTTAATCTAATCCAGCATTTCCCTTCTGGTTCTTTGCAATAGTGGAGGAAAGCTTTTAAGCAGCTGACATAGAAAAATATTTATATGAGATTTGTGATTAGCTACAAATCTTTTATTTATACCTAAAAAGTGACAAAATATATGAGTAAAGTGTTTTGTTTTGTTTTTTAAAAGCTGGAGATCCTTTCTATATCCATCTTTAGAAGAAAAAGATATAAAAATGCTTAGGCCAAATTGTGACTTATTGAAGATACTTAATATAATCACTCACATTTATATAATTAATTATATATGAATATATATCTGTAAGCATGTGTGTGTATAGAGAGATATAATTATAACACAACCAAAATCATGTCTACTTTCCAGAAATGGCAGTCTTTATAGGGATAGCATATATTAAGTTACAAATATGTGCCAAAGAGCAGCTAAGTGACACATAGCTCTTTCTGCCTACTATTGCAGCACTTGAGGTTTTTTTATACATTTGTCACAGATGAAAAATAAATCAAACTGCCAATTCTTGTTTTATTGTTGTTGTTTGTTTGCTTTTTAGACCTAAACCATGAATAAATCTTTGGTCCAAATTGTAGTGTTATTTTAAACTAAATTGCATTATATTAATTGGGATTAGTATATTTCCCTAAACATAGTTATGTTTAAATAAATTTTATTAAAAAGTGAAAAAAAAAGCACTGGATCTGGAGTCTGGAAGATCTCAGTTCAAATCTAGCCTCAGACACTTATAACTATGACTATGGGTAATTCACTTAACCATGTTGGCCTCAGTTTCCTCATCTGTAAATAAGCTGATGAAGGAAATAGCAAACCACTCCAATATCTTTGCCAAGAACACCCCAAATGGGGCCATGAAGAATTAGATATAAATGAACTGGCCAAATAACAAGCTATGTTCCAAGCACCATTTTAGATATTGCAAATTCCAAGACGAAAATGAAACAGTCCTTGACTTCAAGAAGCTTATGTTTCAGAAAAGTAGATAATTTGTGTGTGGCTAAATAGAGAAAGATGTAGATATAAATATTATCTAGATATAGTTATGCAAATGTATATATATATTTTTCCCTCCAATATTGTCTTTTTCTGTTTTGTATGTGCTGTAATTATACCACATCCTCCTCAAGGAGCTTACAATGTGATGGGAGGATGGGCAGAATATAAAGCAACATGCAAAAAATACAGTATATACAAAGCGAGCAATATACAGACTAAATAGGAAATAATTATTACAGAGAAGGCATTGTAATTAAGAGGGTTGGGGAGCATTTCCTTTAGAAGATAGGATTTTAGTAGAGACTTAAAGGAAACCAGGGAAGTCAGTAGTCAGAAGGGAAGAGGGAGGACATTCCAGGCTTGAGGGACAAACAGAAAAAATGCCCAGCACCAAGAAATGGAGTGTCTTGTTCATGGAACAACCAAGAAACTGGTGTCACCAGATCAAAGAGTATGTATTAAGAAATAAGGTATAAGAAAACGGGAAGGGGGGCCAGTTAGATTATGAAGGACTTTGAGCACCAAACAGAGCATTTGTATTTATCCTGGAGGCAATGAGAAGCCCCTGGAGTTCACTGAGTAGAGATGGTGGCATGATCAGATTTGCATTTTCTGAAAATCATTTTAAGTGCTGGGATTGGGGAAGAGATTGGAATGGGAAGAGACTTGAGGCAGAAGAGAGACTCACCAACAGAAGACAGTAATCAAGGAGTGAGGTAAAGCATAAGAGGAAAGGAGGAGACATATTTGGAGATGTTGCCAAGATGAAATCAGCAGACCTTAGCAACTGTTTGGATATGAGAGAGGGAGAGAGAGAGAGAGAGAGAGAGAGAGAGAGAGAGAGAGAGAGAGAGAGAGAGAGAGGGAGAGAGAGAGAGAGAGAGA
>NC_058132.1:181788553-181848816 GCF_016433145.1 Gracilinanus agilis | reverse complement strand
GAGAGAGAGAGAGAGAGAGAAAGAGAGAGAGAGAGAGAGAGAGAGAGAGAGAGAGAGAGGGAGAGAGAGAGAGAGAGAGAGAGAGAAAGAAATCCAGGATGACTGCTGGGTTTTGAGCATGAGGGACTGGGAAAATGGTGTTGCCCTCTGCAACAACAGGGAGGGCAGGGAAGGGGAAGGATTTGGGGGTAGAGCTAATAAGTTCTGTTTAAGAGTTTAAGATGTCTACCAGACATCCAATTTGAGATGTCTAAAAGGTAATTGGAGAAGGAGTCAAGAGTAATCAACAGTGACAAAGACTACAGAGAGGTTAAGGAGAATGAGAAAAAGCCATTGGATTTGGCAACTAAGAGATCATAAGTAAAGAAAAGAGTTTCAAAATAATTAGAATAACCAGAAAAACTTTGAATATGGAATTGATGGTGGAAATGTATGTAGCTATCATCTGAGAATCAACAGGTTGGGTTCAAAGAGTTTCATTTCCATAATATTGGCCAACAGCTGATGGAATTTTTTTTAGCTTTGGCAGATCACAAATACTTTCTAAGGTGTGAAATGTCATAATCTGCATTAATAAAATCACAGATCTTGGAAGCAGTACTGGATTTCAATTTATACCATCTGGAGAGGCAAAAAGGGATTACTGAAAGAATCTAAACAATGTGCTATCAGACAGCAACAACAAAGGAAATGCCAACATAAATATTATCTATCTTGATTCTTCTGTGCTAACAAGGTATCATGATGAAAAAAAAACCACTCTACTACATTTTTCATATGTTTTTGCCTTTCTTAATAATATTAATTATTAATTATATTATTTGTTAATTGCCTTTGGCATCTATTTTAAAAATCAGTGAATTTCAAAGAATATTATGATATGAAAAATTCTGTACATATCAATGTTGATTCTACTCAACCAAAGAACTAGTAATTATATCCAAAGAAAGAATATAGTGAAATTTAATGATTCACATATGTATGAAATATGTATATTATGAAATGTATTTATAAATACCATATTTTGTACATGCATCCTAAATAATGACCTGTGAATTTGAATTCATAAGGAATATTTGCTTTGTATTTTAACAATGTGACAGTACTATCTCATCTTATATATACTCATAACTTTCGTGAACTGATTATTTTTAAATATAAGGGGTTTTGTGAATCAAAAAGCATTTTGAATTAAATGAAATACAATTTTATCTTTTAAGATAAAGTATTCTTTTTTAATGTTTAGTTATTCTTTAATTATGAAAAGTTAAATGACCTATGTATAGATATTTTTATAGGGGACACATAGTTGGCAAAATGGATAGAATGCTAGTCTTGGATTTGAGAAGATCTAAGTTCAAATCTAGCTTTAGACACTTACTAGCTGAGTGGCACTGGGAAAGTCGCTTAACTCTGTTTGCCTCAGTTTCCCCAAGTATAAAATGAGAAAGAGAAGAAAATGGCAAATCACTAATATCTTTGCCAAGAAAATCTCAAATGGAGTCATAAAGAGTCAGTTATGACTAATCAATTAAATAGAAAAAATGTTTTATAAAAAAATACAATTTACTTTTTAAATGTTTTAAATTGTATTTCCTCAGTTTTCAAATAGATATGATCATAGGTCAAAATTACAAGAATATAACAGTCTAATGAAAAACAATCAGGTACATTTTTTCAAGTAATTGAGTGTTGCATTATATAAGTGTTACAATTTGAGAAAAGTTGCCACTTACAAGATTGCATTTTGGGAGTATTGTAATGTGAATTGTAAAAATGTGACATGTGATTATGAAATAAGATATTTATATGTTCTGGAAATTTGTACATATTCTTTAAGAATATATGTTTTCTTTTCCTACTTGGTATTTAATTTGTATGCCAGGCAAGATATATTTGGGATTTTTTTGTTCCTCAACACAAATCTCATGTAAAAAATTTTATCAGGGTCATGAGAAGAGAAAGGCCTTTCCCCTCCATCATTCCCTCCTCTCTAAATCTATATCTAATTCTTTTCCATTTCCTCCTCTCTTCTCCTCACCCCTCTTTTCTGCTCTTTTCTGGGCAGTCTGGGGGAAAAAAAAGGCTTTCCTGGGACCTGAACCCATTCTCAGTGGCTCTGTGTAAGGCACTGCAGGTATTATGATTAAATTTAACCTTTCTCCAGAACACACTTTGGATCTCTTCTACCATACGCCATCCACCTGTATCTCCATCCATCTCTCCCTCCTCCTTTTCAGTATCCTTTGAAGCATCCTTTTTCCTCTGTTAAAATGTAAGCACTTTGAGGGCTGGGATTATCTTCTTTTTCTATTTGTATTGGCATTCCCAGCACCTAGCCCAGTGCCTGGCACCTCATAAGTGCTTCACAAATCCTAGTTAAGGGACTGGACTGTCTGAAAGATTCAGTAGCTATTATTTGACCTCAGGTCCTCTTACTAAATCACTGTGCTTCATTCCAGTCTGTCAAGCACTTCATGCATCCTGGCTCCATTGTCAAATTATTAGCTATTTTCTCCCAGCTGTGTGTCATCTGCAAATTTGACGAGCATGTCAGCATTGCCTCTTTCCAAGCCGCTGATAAAAAGATTGACTGGCCCAACGCCAGACACCCATCTCTGAGGCACTTTCATGTTGACTCCTCCGGGGAAGAGAAGCAAAGTCTAAGAATCCTGGAAAGGCAGGAAAGGGCTGGGGTAGGGAGACTTCTAAATGTCAAAAGGGAGATCAGATTGGATCCTGGAGGTAATAGGGAGTCCCTCAGATTCATTAGGTAGGAAGGCTTGCACGGTCCTATTTGCACTTTAGAAAAATCACTTGACAGCCGAGTAGAGGCTGGATTAGAGTGGGGAGAGACTGGCGGAAGAGAGAACAATGAGAAGGCAACTTCAATTGTGCAGATGAGAGGAAATGGGGGCCTCAGTGAAGGCTGCAGCTGAATTAGTAGAGAAAAGGAAATATATGTGAATACATGTGTATGTGGACATAAATATACAGACATATACATAAGGAGTGATTTGAGGAAGCAGAAAAAAAATCAAGATTTGGCAATAAATAGGATAAGCAGGGTGATGGAGAGAGAGAAACTGAGAATGGCACCATGGTTGCAAGCCTAAATGGCTAGAGGCATCTGGGTGGTACAGTAGATAGCACACAGGGGCTATAGTAGTCAGGAAGTACAAATCTGATCTCAGATGCCAAGTGACATGGGCAAGTCATTTAATCACTTCTTCTTTGCCATTCTTCAATGGCAAAATGGATATAATAATAGCACTTACCTCATAGGGTTATTGTGAGGATCAAAATGAATATTATATCATATCATATATCATGTTATGTTACGTTATGTTATATTGTTATGTTATGTTGTATTATGTTATATTATATTATGTCATGTTGTTATGTTATATTATATTGTATTATGTTGTATTATATTATATTATATTTATTATGTTATGTTATGTTATATTATGTTCTGTTATATTGTGTTCTATTATATTATATTGCGTTATGTTATATTATGTTATATTTTGTTATGTTATACTTGTGATGTGATGTTATGCTGTTATATGTTATTTATTTTATTATTGTATTATATTTTTATTATGTATTATATTATTATTATGTTGTATTATTTATATATTAATGTGATAATTAGATTGAGTCTACACTGCCCATCTTTAGATTTAATCACCAAAGGTGAGAACACCTCCAATTTTGGGAGGTCCGTAACCCACGTGTGCTAGAGTGCGTGATGAATCAGAATCAACTGCCTGCCTCCTAGGCAGTCCTAAGAGAAGTGTCTGTTGTGATTGGACACGCAAACTAGGAAGGAGGCACAGGAAGTGACGCATAAATGACCCCTTTAAAAAGAGAGAGTTGAGTGAGTCAGAAAGGCTTCTGCTAGAGAAGAAGCTCTTCTGGTTGGTGGAGGAGTGCTGGCTGGGACTCCGAAACTTCGGTGAAACCGTTCTTAAAATCTTCCTTTGGAATTCCACATGGTGAGTGTTAAGACTGAATCTTCCTGAACTTCATTTATGGAAATTCCCTTTCAAAGAGACTCTGTGATTAAAGCTTTGCTTCATATAACTCTGGGCCTTTGGGCCTCATCTCAAGGCTTGACCTTTTTCCAATTAAGGACTAGTTAAATCTGCCTGGTTTGAGCCAAGGGCCGGAGCAAATTACTCAGTGTGTTAGATCACTTATCCTATCTTATTCTCTCTTTAATTTTCTTACTTTCTCTCTCTCTTCTTAATTGTAAATAAACTTCCATAAAAGTCAATTTTGACTTGAGATTATTCTTAATTGAGGATTGATAATTGTTCAATCCCCGGCAACCAATCTTTAATATATTTGACCCAAACCCCTTCTCCCCCTTACAATTTATTAAATTAATATATAGTATGAATTAAATATATTATTTATAGATATATAAGATACTTATAAATATATGTGCATATAAATATATTATATGTTTATAATAATAAAGTGATTAGCACAGTGTCTGGCAGGTGCTATATAAATGCTAGCTATTTATTATCATCATTTCTAGAAGGATGGTGGTGCCCTTGATAGTATTAGGGTACTTTGCCAATGACCTTCTTAAAATAAAGTACCGAAACTGAATGCAGTATTTCTGAGTAGTAAGGAGGGAGAAAAAGATAACTATAATTCAAACAACTTCAGGTTTAGAATCATTGGGTCATAGACTGTTAAAAATAGAAGGAAGTTTAGAATAATCTAGTATTAGCTAATTTTACAGATGAGGAAACTGTGGCACAGAAGACCATAGCTCTGACTCATGATATATTCCATTCATATGCTTACTTGGCTGATGAGCTAAGTGGGGAGAGGGGAGGAGAGTAATCACTCATCTACCCACTGAACCTGGAGTCAGGAAGACTTGAGTTTAAATCCTGCATCAGACACTTACAAATTATGTGACATTGGGCAGTTCATTTAGCCTCACTCTGTCTCAGTTCCCTCATCTGTAAAATAAAATAATAATAGCACCTACCTCTCAGAGTTGTTATGAAGATAATATATATTTTTAAATCACTTTGCAAACCTTAAAGTACTACATAAATATTAGCTTTAGCCAAACTGCATTCTTCATTTCCCACTTTTGTTCTTCCTCTTCTGTCTCTGTAAGTTTGTTAGCACCATCCCTTATGACTGGAATGAGCTACCTGACATCACCCAGACTCTCAAAATCCTTCTCTTCCTTTAAGACAAAACATGGATACTTCCCAAAACATAGACTGAGAAGAATACTAGACTTAGAGTCAGAGAACCTGGGTATGATTTCTGGATCTGACACTTATAAAGAGTTATCATGCTATAATGGAAAGAGCACTAGATTTGAAGTCAAGGGTCTTGGGTTCAAAACCCATTGATTGAACTTGTTTGGGTCTCAGTTTTTTTCATCTCTGTGTAGAGTCCAGGATCACCTTCAAACATTGGTCCTAAAAGTCACTACCAGTTTGACATACTTCCTGAGTCATTATATACCTAAAACCATAATTTACAAGACCCCATTGATATGTGTGTGTTTAGTAGGCTTTCAAAAGAACACATTAACTCAACATAAAAGACACTTAATTTAAAAAGTATAGCACTATAAAACAGCAGATTCCCTCCAGGACCACAAATACAGTCTGGGATAATAATATGAGAATAGGAAAAGCCTCTACCACTGAGGACTCTCTAACCCTCATCTTTCCAGCCACATGACTGCTCAGATGAGATTAGAGTTCAACATTCTTGGGTTGACTGCCCTATTGGACTAGAAAACCTCTAATATCCCTTTCAGCTTTAAATCAATTATCTATCTGTGTGAATTGGACAAGTTGACCTCATTAGGTCTATTTCTTCAACTACATAATATGAAGGGGTTAGTCATTCACAGTGGGTTCATCCTTTTCTAAATCTATGATCTTGGAATTTCCCTTCATGAAATTTCCAATGACTGCTTCCCATCCTACCACCCCTACTAACAGTAATTTTTCTCCTAAAAATTCCCATAATACTTTGAGCATCCTAAGAACTTGTCATATTCCCCCTTGTATTATATTCCACATGAATATCAAACCATAGAATCAATCTATATTATATATAATCTATGCCTAAATATCTACATAAAATCAACCTATATTTTAGAGATGGAAGTGATGTTAGGATTATCTAGTTTCTCATTTTACAGAAAAAAACTAAGCCCAGAGAAGTATCTTCAACCACATCTCTACTAGAGATTATAAAGTCCTTGAAAGCAGGATTTATGCAGTTTATTTTTGGATCTCTTAAATATTGCACAATATCTTATATGTAGTACATATAAATACTTAACATATATTTATTCTGGACTGGTGAACTGAATTAGACAGCTAGTGTCTTGTCAATTGAAAGAACAAGTAGATAATATAACATATTTGTTCTAATCAGATCATATTTCTTTTGATGATTTCTTTTACATAATACAGGAATGAAGTAATAGAGCCAAAATGATGTCCTGCAATTGTTTCCCCGAGTTCCTCTCAGTAAAATTCAGAGTCCTCAGACAAGTGCCACTAATGTTATGCTATTAGGACTCTCTATAATTTCAGCAGATGGGGCTCTGAATTACCATTTGTTCAGCACTGAGTGACTGAAGGATTGCTCTTTTATCTTTTGGCTAAAAGATATTCAATTCTTGGGAGGTTTTTTTTTTAATAAATTCTGAACATTTTTTTATAACTGGTATAAGTCTAAATTTAGTAACCATTAACAAATGTAAGAATTTAAATGTTATTGGACCAGTCTGTGATTTCATTGTCATGAGAAACCCAACATAGGAAACCCCTTCTACCTCTAAAGACTGACAAATTACTCACAATTTGTAGTCTACCTTGAATATTCAGAGATTTAAGTGATTGGCCCAGGATCACACAGTATAAATCGGAGGTAAGGATATGAACCTAGATCTTCCTGAATCTATTTTCTCTCTTCCAAATATTCAAATAATGAAATAGAATAAAAAGTGATCATATGATTGTGTTAACTTGGAAATAACACAGAACTACCAAAGTAGTCAGAAAAACCAAGTGTTTAATCAGGAAAAGATAACTCCAATATTCGGCCCATTACTCAGAGTCTGGCGCCACAACTTTTATAGGGTCTACACCCTAGACTCTGGGGACTTTATCCCTGAGAGCGCACAGTGCTAGATGATGACTCCAAGGAACAAAAAAATTGGGGGAATTTATATACCATTTGGGGAGATCCAGGGGCAGGGAAAGATGATTGACATTACCATAGCTACAAGGAAATCAGAATATTCAAACTATGCTGACTTTGGGAATCACTGATATAGATATTTACAGTTTGCAACACATTTCACAATATCTCATTTATTTAAATGAAAAGCCCAAAAAACTTGAACCTATTTACAATAAATTTTAACAAAATAATGACAATAAAATCATTTGTTTCTGCAATCATGTTGTATTTTTATTTATTTATCATGATCTCTATTGTATGTATTTTTCCCAAATTTTATCCTTGTTTCTTTGTAAGAAAGTATAACTAGAATGATTCCAGTAAAAGTGAACAAGGTTAAAGGTAAAGGAAATGTTTGTTGTGTTTTCACAACGAATATACATTACTATACAAAGTATAAACATCTATTCTGGAAACACATTTGAGATTTATTTCTAGCGCTGGTGATGTCTCCTTGTGAGCTTTCATTGCTTTGTTTATTATTTGGATCACTGACATCATATTAAACACAACGATTGTTTCAGTCACTGCCAGAGGACCTGGGCAATAAATCTTGAAGAGCAATTTTTTAACCTATCTTTGGGGAAAAGAAAATGATCAAAGAAGGAAAAGGGCAATTAAACAGGTTAAAAACAACAATACTGAAGATAGAGAGAACAGAAATGCTTAATTATTATTTTGCTTCTTTTCTCCACCATAGAGAAGTATCTTTGGACTGGAAGGGACAGAACAAAAATAAAGGATACCAACATATAAGGTCATAGTAGGAGAGCAAATGCTGCCACTGATGCCCACCAGGGGGCAACATGACCTGAGGAAGGTCAACATTCAGAGAGTAATAAATTTCAACATGACCTCGTTCTGCTAGGGCAGATGTGAAGTCAATGTTCCAGTAAGACTCTGTGGGAAATGTTGTCCTCATAAGGCTGTGTACATATATTTTGCCATTTTTTACTCTGGAAAAATGAATAAAAAATGTAATAAGCAGCAAACATGAACAGACACACACCCTACAACCACCATCACCACTACCAACAATAATAACAACTTGCCAACAATAAATGTCAGAAATAACAGTAACAAAATAAACATGCCAATGAATGATGGTGGGTCATCAGTTCTGTTATATTACTTTCACATGCTGATTTATATCATAGTTTTTCAAAGCAATTCACATTTGTTAGCTAAATATGTTACATGTAATAAAGTTAGAATTTCATTTAACATAGTATAAAAAGGATAAGTTCTAGTGATCAAAACAACATCATAAACTTAAGTTTTACTAGCTCACATTATAGCTGGAATGTAGTTCGAGCTTAACTTTGATGCCATTTTATGATGCACTTCAGGACCCTATTAGTGAGAGTTAGAATTATAAATAATAAATTATTCCACAAAATAATTGTCTTGTTGTCACTCAGCATCTCTACTTACATCAGTTTTATAGCTCCAATAACCCTCCCAAATGTGCAACTTCATGACAATTCTAAACGGAGACTTTTTCTGTTATATGAAGACTTTCAATGTGAAAAGGCATTAAAATCACTTTAGAAAAAAGGCAACATTTCTCTTCAAGAATCTGCCTGGGAACCAAAGCAGAGAGAATCCCAGAACAGATTTGTAAAAGAACAAGTATATATGATAGACTGTTTTTAACTCACTTTATAAAATGATCTAAGTTGTGTATTATGGTTTATAGCATGTAATAGATATTTAAGTCAATCTTTTTCGGTCAACTGGAGCAAAAACTATTTGACTAAATAAGGTAGGGAGAGTGATGCCTAGATAAACTATATACTTGGTAAGAAATGGCAGATATGATTGTTGAGTTATTATCAGTGATTTCTGAAAAACCATGAAGAAAAGGAAAGGAACTTTAAGATTAGAAAAGGAGAAAATGATCCAAACTTTCAAAAATAGAAGAGAGAAGGGCCTATAAATTGTAGGATGATGAACTTGACTTGAATTTCTGGAAAAATTATAAGTGAATTATTAAAGGAATGATTAGTGAATAAAAATGAAGCCATGATTGTCAAAGGCCAATGTGATTTTAAGAATATATCATGCCAAACTAACCATATTTCTTTTTCAGACAGTATTACTAAACTGGTAGGGCATAATAATGTCTTATATTTTAGTTTAGTTTACTTGGATATTAGAAAAGTATTTGCTAGTCTTTCATGCTATTCTGGTAGAAAAGATGTAGAAATTTGAACCAGAAAATAATAAATTGGATGGAATCAGCACTGGTCAATTGAAAAGATAATTCCATATAAGCTAGGAGAAGATCTTTAATTGAGTGTCCATAGTTTTGTACATTGCCTTCAGAAGTTTAACATAATTTTGTCAATGACTTGAATAAAGCCATGGATAAGATGCTTATCAAACTTTCAGATGATACAGAGTTGGGAGAGATAACTAATGCACTGGATGACAGTGCCAGGACTTAAGAAGCTTTTGATGGGCAGATTCATTGGTACTAATTTTAGAGGGTTAAGTTTAAAGTCTTAACTTGAGTTTGTAAAAATCAATTTCACTAGCTAATACAAACTGAAAGAAGCATGTCTATGGTTAGATAGAAGGAGCTGGGATTTTTGATGGATTGTTAATTCAATATGAATCCATAGATTCATATGTAAGCCAAGAAAAGGAATGTGATCTTAGGGACATGAAGAGAAGTATAATTCCCAGGAACAAAAGAGTATTATTATTAGTCTCATATTCATCAGCTCTGATGTTCAATCCTGGGTGCAACATGTAAATGTAATGTTTATAAGTTCTGAAGATCCTTATCCAAATTCTCACTATCACTGGCAAATCATGTCCCAGAGCAAAACTCGCTGTAGGCTTTCTCCCAACTACCATTCTTCCTGACAGATTGAGTATTCAGATCCACAGCTCTCTATAAATTCTGAGGGTCTTTTTCCCAACTCCCTCTCCCAATGGCATTTTGGGTTCTCAGAGCAAGATTACATCTTCTCCTCAGGGCTCTAAGTAACCCTTTGGAGTTGGTGATGTCTTCCTATTCCTATAGAGTCAAGTCTTATTCAAGTGTGCCCCTCAATACCTACCACCATTTATATTTTCAATATCACAATAATTTGTGCTAATTGATATTTCTTCAATATCATCAATACCTTTGATTAGCACTTAGTATCATTTATGCAATATTCATCAATTAGTTTTCCTAAAAATTAATTACTGAGAAGCAAGATATAGCAAGGATAGATAGAACTATAAAGCATTTCCCTAAATACTTGAGATATACTCTTCCATATACCTGGGGAGAGGAGACTCAAACTTAAATGATTGCTACAAAGAATTCACCCCACCACGCTCACTTTCAAATACATCATATCCTATGGACTGAGTTGTTCTCTTGCTTACAGAAATCACTGTTTCTTTTCAGCATCAAATCACTGCTATGCCAAGTCATCAGGTCATGAGCAGCTCCACTACTTACTGGTCTTGGTTGTCCAGAAACTCTGATTTGCATTCTAGTTCCTCAACACCAAGTGCTCTCCAACCTTTTGAAGCTCACTAGACTGTAGCCTAGTTCATTCTGTCTACTATTCCTTCACCTAAGGCTTCAAAGAATAGACACTGTAGGAACAGGATCAATAGCAAGGGCATGAGCTCATGACTTTATGTTGACCTAGTGGGGAAATTAAAAATTAGCAAATTGGCATTCTCCTTACCCAGAGGCTTACGGCACTCATTGCCCCTCTCACTCAGATGTAGTCAGCAGGAAAGAGAACTAAGTCAAGCTGTTGGAACCTACTAAGTTGTGGCTCAAAAGCCAATTAGAAAGCCCTTCTTCCACTGTATAACAAGTGCACAGGAAAGTCATTTAATAAGTGTGCATTTTCTGAATGGTGAGCAAGATGCTCAATTTCACATTTGAAGAAGGTACCTCATCAAACATCCACAAGCTCCCAAGACTGAGTTCTCACTGACCATTCTCCTGTTGCAGAAGGGAGGGAAATAATAAACTACAAAGAATTTGTAGGGTCCTAAACAACTAGGATAGTGAGAAACATCAAGTTTATTCCATATAAGGTTCAATTGAAGGACATGAATATTTAGTGTGGGAAACTGAAGACTTGCAGAGCAAAAGGGACATGATAACTATCTTCAAAAATATATGATGGTCTGGAGAATTGGGTAGAAATTATTAGGAGAAGCATTTAGGCTTGAAATCAAGAAATACTTCTTGACAATGAAAGTTATCAAAAGTGAAATGACATGCCTCAGATAAGTAATGTGTTTCCTGATTGAAGATCTTTAAGCAAAGACTGCATGAGAATTTGGAAGGTATGTTACAGAGAGAATTCTTTTTCCAATATGGGTTGGAGTATGTGGTCTCTGAGGTCCCTTCTCAATCTGAAGTTTTATGATTATGTGTTTGCCTCTGATTCTAATTATGAATTATCTGTTCTGTTCCATTGATCTATTTTGCTCATTTTTATTCAGTGTGAGAGAGTTTTCATAATTATCCCCATCACAGTATAATTTGAAATCTGTCAGTGCAATGCTCCCTTATTAATTTTTTTGTTCATACTTCTAGTTAAGATTCTTGATTGTTCTTTCATATAAATGATCAATTCATCTACATCTGTGAAGTAATAATTAGTATTTTAACTGGTACTGCATTAAATCTAAATTTTAATTTGGGTAGTATCAACTTTTTAAAAATTATATTGGCTCAACCTAGTTTTGCACATTGAGTATCCATCTAATTATTTAATTCAGTCATTATTTGTGTTAAAATTTTTTAAACTGTCTTTATATAGATATTTATTTAGTTCTTGCTTACTTAATTCCCAAGAATTTTATTCATTTTGTTGTTACTGTAAATGGTATTTTTGTTTCCATCTATTTCTCTCCATCTCTGTTAGTACTATGTCTATTGGCCTTCTAATTTCATATGTAAATGATTTTGGAATAGTCTGGCTTAACTATACCTCAAATTGAGTTTTCTGCAAATTCATTTTCCTTTTCACTTCATCTCACTATTTTTATGAGGTGCTGCTGCCTGTAATCTTTTACCAATCTGCTATGTAACATTCAATTCAAACAACATTAATTAAGTATTTATGATGTACAAGGCACTGTGCTAAGTTCTAGGGATTTGTTGTTCAGTTATTTCAGTAATGTCTGACTCTTTGTGACCCCTTTTGGGGTTTCCCTTGCAAAGATACTGGAGTAGTTTACCTTTCCTTCTCCAGCTCATTTTATAGATGAGGAAACTGAGACCAACAGGGTTGTGTCTTTCCTAGGATCACTCAATTTAATACATATCAGAGGCCAGATCTGAACTCAGGAAGAGGAGTTCCTGACTCTAGAACCTATCCACCTACCCACCCCTGAAATGCATTCCCCAATGGAAAAATTGTCAAAATTTATGGAGGCAATTTTTGAAGACATATAAATGGATAATAATGACATAAGGAATATTCAAATTTCCTAAAAGACCACCTTATGACATTATACCTACTAAATTGGTTAAAAATACGTTTGTTTGTTTTTTAAGCCTGCAGGAAAAAGGTTTTTTTCAGAATCAGAAGGTTGGAGAATAATATGACTTTTTGATGTTTAATCTAGCAATACATAATGAGTGACAAAACTGATCCTACTCTTTGAACAAGTGATCTCATTATTGGCACTATATCTAAAAATCAATCAATAAATATTTATTATGTACCTACCCTTGTGCCAGACAGAGCTAAATTCTGAGGATAAAGAAAATTTAAAAAGATCCATGTGTACCAAAAATATTTATAGATGCTTTATTCCCAATACCACTATTTATTCTGATACTAATTACTAGTACTTTATTATAGCTACCACTATTGTCACTTAAATAAATGAACTAGAAGATATAGAAAAATTTCAGCTACATGGAATGATGGCTTACATTGTTCGTGGAGTGATAAAGTTGTTTAATCATGTGTAAAAAGGAAAAAAGAGATCCTATCATGGAGCAAATGTTTACCTTGCCTTGTAGTGCTCACAATGATCATTTTAGCTGACTTGCAAGTATTTGCTGTAGGGAATGGAGGAGAGTGAAATTCTACAAAAGAACTGACAAAATCTTCCAAATCAAGTGAACATATACGTTGACATTTGATGCCTTTAATGTAAAGATGTGAATGAGGAAGATAGTGAAAAATATATTAGAAAATAAGGTATGGGATTATATTATGAAAAGGGTCAAAAATTTTAGACTATGCAGAAGCTTCTTGCCTATATAGCTTTCAGGTTTTAAGCAGGGCAAATATCCACTTTGCACTCCAAGAAATGAAATTAAAGTGCCTTTTTAATTTTCGATTTGGATCCCATGATTCCATATACATGGAGGATCTGCTAATATCTGGTAATATCTAGCTCCCTCTACCAGTGCCAATCAGTAACTCATCTACAACTTAGAGTCTTAGAGTTTCCCAAAAAACAATTGACTTACCAGTGATCACACAACTACTTTGAATTAAAGGACTTTGAACCCAGTCTTCTCCATTTCAAAGCTGGTACTCTCACTACATCTTAAGGCCATTCTGCTTCTCAATGATATCTTAAAAGTCTGGAAATGATTGGCTCCTTCTGTGAGAGTCACTTCAGAACTAGCTGTCCATGGGTAGCCTAACCATGGACTAGTTGGGGCAAAGGTGAGAACCAACACCAAATTGGAAGAAAGCATAAAAAAAGAAACGTGATGTTGGATGGTTATGAGAAGATAGGCACACTAATATATTGTTGAAATTCTGAATTAATCCAATCATTCCAATTAGACAAAAATATTTTAGAATTTTGCAAGGAAAAAGTTATTAATTTAGTCATACTCTAACCCAGAGGAGATCAATGACAAAAAGGAAACTCCTAAGATACCAAATATTAATTACCTAATAAGCTAAACACACTAAAATATTCAGAGCACTTCTGTAGTAGTTTAAAAAAATGGAAATAAAGTATATTCCCATTGACAAGGAGATGGCTGAACAAATTGTGGTCTGTGAATATAATGGAACATTATCATGCTGTAACAAATGATGAATACAAGGAATTCAGAGGAACATGGGAAAATTTGCAAAATCTTATATAGAGTATAAACAATGTAAACTAGAGAAAAAACACATACTAGCCAAAATAGTGTAAATAAAAACAACACTTAAACATACCTGAACTTTGATAAATTGCAATGACCATTGTTGTTAACAGGACAACAGAAAATGAAATAAATTTTCCTTCTCTTGTAGATTTGGAGATCATTAGTGTGGAATGTATTTAGACATGGGTGCTTGCTTGATTGGTTTTACTTAACTATATTGCTTTGTTAGAGTTCAAAGGGAGGACCATATATCAGAAAATTACTATGATATGGGAGAAAAGACATCAGTAAAATAGAATAATTATTTTTAAAAGGTTAGAGATAAGAAGATACTGAATACAATTATAAAAACTCTAGTTTGACCTATTAAAATGAATAAAGAAAAAGAACATAAATTACCGACTTTTCCCAAAAAAGATATGGCAATTTTATGAGTTCAAAAAAACCTAGAAAGTGCTTCAGTCAGCAAACATTTGATCTCCTAGTCAAATGAAAAGACATACAAACCACAGGCCGTGCCAATTTAAAATACCAGCAGATGAAGCAGGCATTGTTGGGTGCTTAGAGCTTTATCAGACATCAGCCTGAAGTCAAGAGGACCTGAATTCAAATTCAACATCAGACACTAGCTATGTGACCCTGGACAAATCACTTAACCCTGTTTGCCTCAGTTATCTCATCTGTAAAATTAACTGGAGAAGGAAATGACAAACCACTCCACTATCTTTGCCAAGAAAATCCCCCAAAAGAGGTCACGAAGAGTCAGTCACAATTGAAAGATGACTAAGCAACAACAAAATAGGTTAAACCCAGTCCTTTATCTAATATAGTTATCATAAATATATTTCTCAATACAACTGTTTTCTTTTTCATCTTTTGGATATTATCTCTTTTTCTTAAAAAAATTCTCTTACCTTCATATAATCAAGTCCATTTACTATTTCCAATAGTTTTTTTTCCATTTGTTTTGCTAATAAACAATTGTCCTCTCTACAATAGATGCAAATATGATATTCCTTTTTCTTCTAGCTGTATATAACTGGGTTTTTTTTATTAAGAACTATTGATCCAGTTGGAATTTATTGTAGCAATGCTTTGAGGTATGGATCTAAACTAATTCTTCACTACACAATTATCCAATCTTCTCAACAGTTTTCATTGAATAATGATTCTTCAGTGTTTTTAAGTCAGAAGGTTATCAGATGCTAATGTCTTATATATATTACTTTCTAGTTCTCTTTTTCTATTTTGTTCTATTGATCTATTGTCTCTTCCCCCCATACCAGAGAAATATTTATAAATATCGCTTTATTTTCCATTTTGAAACTTGATAAGCAGAATCCCATTCAAATATTCTCTTTTTAATAACACTTTCTGTTCAGTCATTTTCAGTTGTCTCTGACTCTTCATGATCCCCTTTTTTTTACTTTTTCTTGGCAAATATACTGGAGTGATTTGCTATTTCCTTCTCCAGCTCATTTTAGAGTTGAAGAAACTAAAAAAAAACAGGGATAAGTGACTTGCCCAGCCTCATACATCTAATAAGTGTCTGAGCCCAGATTCAAGCAGGAAGATGAGTCTTCTTGATTCCAGAATTCTATCCACTGTGACACCTGGGTGCCCTTATAACTCTCCTTGATAGTCTCATAAGTCTGGTTTTTCCATAAAATAACTGGCCTTTATAATGCTTTAAGGTTTACAAAATACTTTGTATGTATTATCTCATTCAATCTTCAAAACAACTTTATTATAAGGTACACATAACAGATATTATTTCATATCTTTTACATTTGAGGAAACTGAGGTTCAGAAAATTTAAGACACTTGCTCAGTTACCTAATTAATATCAAAGGCTAGATTCACTCTGAATCAGGTCTTCCAGTCCAAGACCAGAATTCCTTTTTATTACATCATGATGTTTCCCATATGAATGGGACCATTTAATTATGTGATATGGCCTGTTGATATTTTTAATGGGATTACATGAAATCTAGGAACTTATTTTTAAAATACTGACATTTTTTTCCTGTTCAACTTAGTCAAGTATAGGAGATATCTTTTTATATATTCAATTCCTTTGCTTCTCTCAAAATCATTTCAAAATTGCCTTTAGCCTCTCACACAGGAAATAATAGGTAAATGAGCAAATATTTGATTCATTTTCCTCATTATTGTCAATGATATTTCTCTTTTTCCTTGTTGGATCATTATCCATCTTCTATACCAATCAAATGTCGTTGTCCTCTGGGCTTTCTATCTCTGTCTTATCTCTTGGTAATCTTGTGAGCTCCCTTGAGTTCAATTAATATGTCTTTCAAGGTGATTCCAAGATTTATCTATCTAATCTTAATCTTGCTCTTGAATTCTATTACTATATAACCAATTATCTGACATACATTTTTAATTGTCTGTCCTATCAGAATTTCAAACTCAATGTTTCTAAAATGTTATACTTTCCCTACAAAATCCATCGTTCCTCTAAGCCTTCTTACTTCTGTTTAGAGTTCCACCATCCTTCCAGTCTTCTAGGTTCACAATTCTGGAATTATCTTTCATCCTTTTCTGTGTCTAACCACTCCTACTTTTAATGTTTCCATTATTCTGCTTTTTCAACAACTTTTGTATCCACTCCCTTCTCTCCATTCCTATAACTTTTACCTTGTTTTAAATATCACCTCTTGCTCCTAGGACTATTGAAACACATTTATATTATGGATGGCATGAATCTTTTGACATGAGTGGCTCCATTCTGAGTGTCAAATCATCAGACCTACTCCAAGTTCCTTCTATGTAAACAACTAAATTGTGTGGATCTGATAATCTAAAGCTTGTGACCAAGTACTATCACTCTGATGAATAACATCAGTATAGAATCATGAATTATTTACCAAAGAATTGACAATCATCCCAAAGGATACTATAATTCATATGTTGACACAAATAACCTTGGCTACCAATTGCCATCAGTAAAAAGCTATCTTGTCAAGTTCTCCTTAAAAATGGGTCACAATGTGTCCAAGTAACCTTTCCTAAACATTACAGGATAGCTTGGTGCTACATCAAAGACTAGGTCTAAACCCAAGTCCAGCAGAACCAGAAAAGCCAGCAATGGTAATGGACCAAAATTTGAGAAGAAACCACATTGTGTAGCTCTGCCTTCCTCAAATCCAAATGGGATTAACTGCAGCCTCACCAAGGACTGAATCAGGAAGGTCTTGGCATCCCTGTTCACAGCATATGGTCACTCTGAATGAATTCAGCTTTCTACATTCTTCATCTTCAAATCTAGATCTGTATTCATGACTTCCATTGTCCTGACAGTAGTACAATTGTTTGGAATAGTCTGGCTATGATATTGGAATGGGTCTTTCCTATTTTTTATTTTAGGGAACTTTGGTGATTTCCATTGTGAGATAAAGAGAATATAAGTAGGGACTTTCCCATCCTTTACTGAGCAAAATGAGTGAAGTAAATTAGATTTCATGTATTGATTGATATAAATAAAAACAATTTTGAGCAAATCGCCGAGTGTCTTACCTTTCCCTGGAAGGTATGTTCAACCAGCTATGGTAGCACACACCTGTAATCTCTGCTGCTTGAGAAGTTGGTGGATTGCCTGAGCTAAGGAACTGTGAGCTGCAGTGGACTAAAACTAACCAGGAGTCCACACTAAGTCCACTTTCAATATGATGAGCCCTCGGGAGCAAAGGGGTCGCTAGACTGCCCAAGGAGGGGATGAACTAAACCAAATTGGAAACAGAGGACGTTAAAGCCCCCATGTTGATTAATAATGCAATCAGACCCAGGATGGGCCTAGTGAGGCAGAGAAACCAGTTTGTTTTTTTAAACATTCTCAAGTTTTGACTACTCTTTTTCATATAATGTCTGGTATTTATGTTCAAGAAGTTAATAAAAAAGAACCCTAGATAATCTCAACTAAGATACCTCAAATTGGTCCGGTGGACAAATCAAAATTTTCAAGGCACAAGGCTAACTAAGGCACTACCCAACTCAAAAATTTTCAATAGTTCCCTATTGTCTCTAGAATAAAATAACAGACTGATTAGGCAGGCATTTTAAAGTTTGACTCCAGCTCTCATCTCCAGATTTATTTTACATTATTCCCCATCACATTCTCCTCTCTTATTGCCAAATTGGGAGAAGTCCTGAGTTCAAGTGTGACCTCAGATACTTTCTAGTTGGACAAGTCACTTAACCCCAATTGCCTAGCCCTTACCACTTTTCTGCCTTGAAATATAGTATCAATTCTAAGACAAAAGGTAAGGGTTAAAAATAATAATAATAATAATAATAATATATATATCATCACCACAAATTATTGAAATTGTGACATTTTTCAAGGCTTGGTTCAATTCCACAACCTTCAGAAAGCTTTTTCTGCCTCCTCTGATTTTAGGATTCTTTTTTCTTTTTTTAACCTTTACCTTATATCTTAGAATTAATTTTGAGAATTGGTTCAAAAGCAAAAAAAAAAACAGGCAATGAGGGTTAAGTGATTTGCCCAATGTCACACAGTTAGGAAGTATCTGAGATCAGACTGGAACCCAGGACCTCCTGTCTCTAGGCCTGGCTCTCAGTCCACTGAACCATTGAGGGGATTCCCTAGATTTTAGTGTTCTTTTTTTTCTTCAAATTATATTGTATTTAATTATCTACATATGCATTGAATCTCTTTAATAAAATGTAAACTACCTGAGGGCAGAGATTATTTCCATATATATATATATTTAAACCCTTACATTCCATCTTGGAGTCAATACTGTGTATTGGCTCCAAGGCAGAAGATTGGTAAGGGTAGGCAATGGGGGTCAAGTGACTTGCCCAGGGTCACACCACTGGGAAGTGTCTGAGGTCAAATTTGAACCTAGGACCTCCTGTCTCTAGGCCTGGCTCTCAATCCACTGAGCTACCCAGCTGCCCCCTCCTTATTTTTTTTTTGTTAATAAAATAAGCAAAAGCACTTAGTAAATGCTACTATGGGTCAGATACTACACTAAACACTTGGAAGATAAAAAAAAAGCAAGAATTGTTTCTTGCCCTCAAGGTGTTTACATTATTGAAGAGAAGAGAATATGCGTATGTAGGAGTACAAATGAGATACATCCAAAGTAGAAGAGAACTTTAGAGTAGAACTTTAGTGCCAGAAAAGCAGGGAAAGGCTTCCTAGGGAATGTAGTGTTTGAGCTGAATCTTAAATTCAAGTCAAGAATTCAAGGAAGTTGTCTAGTTACTTGGATTTTCTAGATTAATATAATAGAGTCATCTGCAAATAGTGAACTTGAACTTCTTCATTGCCAACATTTATTCTCTTCATTTAATTTTCATGCCTCATGCTCAACATATGCAATATTATATCACTTTGAAGTGCAAGACACCTTTGCTATGTTTGTTTTAATAGTATCATAGAATCATAGATTTTAGAGTTAAGACTGCAAAAACTACCTAATCTAGTCCTCCCCTTTTACAGATAAGGAAACCGAGACTAAGGAAGACCTGTCCTAGGTCATTCAGGTGATAAATAGCAAAACTAGAGTTTGAACTTAATTGGTTCTCCTAATCTAATACTCTTGATTCATTAAGCTTTCCAAAAAATGATCTTTATTTCTTTGGGAAATCTAGGCCTTTACCATTTATAAATTTGGAAATGTGGGTTTTAACCTTTGTTATTGAGCTTTATCCCATTATCTTTAATTTAATGTGCTTTTTGAAATAATTTCTTTATTCACTCAGATGTGATTTAATGAATTTTTGTTTTGTTTCCACATGGATCTCCTTGTTTTAATCAATTTAATAATTCTTAATATATTCTATATATTACCTACAAAATATTTTTGCATATTCACTGATTTTTGTCTCAGATTTGAAATGGTGATAAATTTTTGTGTTTATTCTATTTGTAGTTTTTAAATTGACACAATGTCATTGTTGAAAAATCTCTTCTGCAACATGCCCAATGAAGTTTTGAAGAAAATTAGTGAGGAGCAGCCCATTCCATCTTTGGATAAATCTAATAGTCAGAGAGTTTTTCCTTATAACATGGTTAAATTTTACACCATACAATCCCTTTCATTAAACTCAGTTCTGTTCTTTGTGATGAAGTACGAAATTGTCTCTCTACTATATGACTGCCCTTCAGGGTCTTGAAGATAGCTAACATAACCTCCCTAAAATTTCTCTTCAAGCTAAATATCCCTGTTTGCTTTAAATGACATCTATAAAGTATTGAATGAAAAGGTCCTTGCTGTGAAGTTCTACAGTATACCAATACCCTATCCAAAGATCATGATCAGAATGGAACAGAACATTTCCAAATCTGAAGGACCAGATAAAAAAAAGGATTATTGTCTCCCTGTTCTTGAACAGAATGCCTCTAATGAAATCTAAAATTTTATTTTGTTTATTTTCTACCATATCACACTACTAAATTCACATTGACTTTTTCCCCTACTTTGGATAAGATATTTCTTTGGTAGAGGGAAATCTGGTCAGGAAATTATTTACCTGTGATACTTGGTACCTGCTGTGAGACTTATTGTCTTAAAGAGTTGAAAAGATCAAAAGATTTGCTATGGCCATTATATATATAAGGACTTTCACCTAGGACTTCTTAACTGAGGCTACCACACTGTTTCTCCTCATAGTAATGGTTCATTCCACTAGAATCTTCAAGTCTTTTTGAGAGGAACGTTGATTTAACCTCCCAGTTCTGAACTTTTAAAAACTGACTTTTTTCAATCCACATTTAAGCTTTTTATTGATCTCTTTTAAATTCAGCTTTACTAGATTTAGCCTGTTATTTTAGCATGGAAGAATCACTGGATCCTGATTCTGTCATTCAATGTCTCTGTTATCACTTCTCATTTTGTGTCATCTGATAAGCATGTCATTTATGCTCTCATTCAAGTCATTTATAAACAACAATATTAAGCTGGGCTGAGACTGTGTCTTTAAAGCACTTTATCACTTTTGAAGCACTCCATCTTTTTCTCTACTTACTAGTGGTGGGTGAATAATCCTGTGCAATTAGAATTAGGATATTTTGATGATAATTTTTCTGCTTAGTCACTATGCCATGAGCCTTTTCCTCATATTTTCTAACCATACTCAGTTCCTTATTTATTCTTTCCTTCCCATTTCTATCCTCCCCTTCACTATTAAACTTCTTGAGGACATTGTTAATGTTTTTGTTGCTTTTAATTCCTCACCATCTACTCTTTCAACACCTTAAAAATCCAGCTTTGGTCCTCACCATACTCCTAAAACTGCCTTATCATAAGTCCATTTGATTACTAAATCAAATTATATTTTTTCAGATTCTTTGACCTTTTTGCTACTTTTGACACATCTGACTCCTCCCTCCTTTAGCTTCAGAGACCTTCCAGTTTCTTGGTTCTCTTCTAATCATTCCATCCCTGTCTCTTTCATAAACATTATTCCCCATGTCTTCAATTGGGGCTTTCCCTAAGGGTTTCTCTTTAACCATCTGCTCTCTTATCTCTGACTTGGTAAATGTTTTTCTATGTTAATTTTTGGTCCAAAATAATTAGTGATTTCTCCTATAATTCTGTCAGGCCAATATTTGTTTGTTGGTATTTTTATTCTTAAAGCTAGCAGTAGGATGAAATTATACACTTTTAAAAAATATTAAAATAGGGGGTAGTTGGGTAGCTCAGTGGATTGAGAGTCAGGTTTAGCAACTGGAGGTCCTAGGTTCAAATATAGCCTCAGATACTTCCTAGCTGTGTGATCCTGGGCAAGTCACTTAATTCCCATTGCCTAGTCCTTACCACTCTTCTCTGCCTTGGAACCAATAGACAGTACTGATTCTAAAACAGAAGGTAAGGGTTTAAAAAATATATATTAAAACAAATAAAAATAAACTAATTCCTCTTTGTTGTTCAAGATCCAGCTAAATTTTTCTTTTTACCTTTTCTTTTTTTAATCACTTTCACTTTTATTACCTCTTTTTACCCAACAGAGCCATCTTATAACAAGTAAGTACAGTGAAACAAAAACAAATTAACACATTGGCTATGTCTGAAAATGCAAGCTCTATTCTGCAAATATAGCCCCATTACCTGCCTGTTTAAGGCCAGGAGTCAGTTCAATTTCCAAGAAACCTTTTATCATTACACTCACCTTTTGGTATTTCTGTCTCTCCTTTCAACTCCTTTTGGGTATTTCCCATATAGCTCAATATTTGCCATTATTATTCACTGCAGTGAATGAAAATAACAAAACTCCAAGGTCCCTTCCAGTTCTAAAACCTTTTGATTCCAATGACTCCTTCTGTTGGAAGGCAATAACATTGTATTATTTGCTCTATTGTGCTCTTATAGTATTATTTAACTTTTCATATGTAGCTCCTTCAAGGCAAGAATCAATGTGACAGCTCATAGCAGACATTCAGTAGATGTAATAATGTTCTCGAACGAACTAAAGTCATTTCAGAATCATAATTAAAATATTAGCATCTTCAAGAACTTGTGTGGCATTGTGGTTGGAGAGGACAAGGAATATTTCTAGAAATTACTACTTTAAAAACAAGCCGTTTAAAAAAAAAATATTTTAAGAGTCTCTCAAGAAAACAGGAAATTCTCATCTTATCAGTAGCTTATTTCTTGCCAGATGAGGAAAAAGAAACTGAAAATAAAGAACTAGCATTCAAGGGAAACTCTCAGCCCATCTACGAGATAGGAGACAGTGAGGTGAGTGCAAAGAAACACACAGTGCTATGAGAAATCCAAGGGGAGAAAAGGCCACTTTCATCCAAACTTACTTCTTAGTACTCTACAAACTTAAATCCTGTGATCTTCTCCAGATCGGTAGGGTCATAAATCTAGAGCTGGAAGGGACCTCAGCAGCCATCTAGTTCAACCTCTTCATTTTAGAGATGAGAAAACAGGCTCAAGGAGTCCAAATGCCCATCATCACACAGGTTGTAACAGGTTTTTTACTGTTCCCTACATTACACTACAGTCATTCTTGCCCCCAGCCTATTCCTTTAATGTTTTCCTTTCTTAGAATGATACTCTACCCTCTCTGAATCTTTACAAATTTTATCCATCTATCAAAGCTCAGCTTAACTCTCACCTCCTCCAAAGCACTAAATCTATTCCAATTTCTTTTTTCTTTAAATTTCTGCTTCAAGTAAAGTCAATAACATCATAATTTTGCACTTGTTCATGGCCATACATGTCAGTTTGATTGCTCTAACTGGAACAAGTCTTATGACTTTTTTTCATCCTCTATAGTGCCTAGCTTAGTTTGGGGGCACATAGTAGGTATGTAATAAATACTTATCCAGCCATTATATTCAATTTCATTTAAAAAGCTTACCCACTATTTTTTGCAAAGCACTATGGAGAGTGTTAGACACTGGGGATAAAAAGATCAATATGACACAGGCCCTGTTTTTCTAGAAGATTACAATCTAATGAGGGAGGGGGAAGGACAAGAATACACAAAAAATATGAAACAAGAGAGACTAAGATGAGTGCAAAGGACAAGTCTAGGCATGATGCTCTAAGAAATTTGAAGAGAAAAAGATCACTTTTACTTGTGTATGGGTGGTAAAACTTCATAAAGGTGGTTCTAGTTAGCGCAGTGCCTGGCACATAGTAGGGGCTTAATAAATGTTTATTGTTTGATAGAATTAGGAGGTTTCGAAGAGAGAATGAGATAGGCATAAGGAATAGCATGAATCAAGGCATGAAGATGACAAAGGGGTAGGAGAGGGATGATCCAGTTAGGCTGGAATGCATAATGTCAAAGGGAGGAGTAGGGCTGGACAGGTAGATTAGAGTCATATTGTAGGACTTGTTAGTATTCCAAGTTTCTTACTCTAATAACATTTAGATTTGGGAGAAAATTTAAGAGTCATCTAGTCTCACTCCCTCATTTTATAAATAAGAAGACTAAAAGAAACCAGAGTTCATGTGATTTGTTCAGGTCTATTTTTTTCCTTCTGGTCTACATTGACTTTTAATTCAATGGAAAGCCATTGATGTGTTTTGAATAAAGGAGTGACAAACTCATATATATATATATATATATACACACACACACACACACACACACACACATATATATATATGGTATAGTAGGAAGATTATAAGAAGTGTGGTGGAAAGAGTGAAAGAGTGAAATGGAAGTAAATAGTAGACAGGAAGAGCATTTAGGAATCTTTTGAAATAATACAGGCAAGAATTCATTTGTAGTATATCAAGTACCCATTTTGTACAAGGTACTGGATATACAAAGACAAAAAAAATTAAAATAGCCCCTGTACTTAAAGATTTTGCATTCTTTTGGAAGAAGAGATGAGGGACTAAATTAGAAAAATTACAATGGGAGTAGAGAGGTAAGATACAATAAATATTTCAGAGTTGAAATTTTTAGGACTTGGCTACTGATAAAATATAGGGAATGTAGGAGAGAGAAAAATTAAGGAAATTTATGAGGTTATGAGCCCGGAAACCACATAGGACTTTGGTGAGAAGCTGAGAAAAAAGAAAGGATATAAAAGGAGAAATAAGAAAACAGCAAAAAAAAAAAAAAAAAAAAAAAAAAAAAAAAAAAAAAAAAAAAAACCCTAAAACAAAAAACACTGCTAAAGGTGAAAGGACTGTTAAAGAACGGTATTCAATGGCTAAAGAGTGAGGAAGTGGTTTTGCAGATAATATAATGGTTTACTTAGAGAACCCTAGTCAACTAAAAAATTTATTGAAACAATGATGTGAGCAAAGAAGTGGTGGGATAAACCTAATAAGGGCTCACTACTTGACATAAACTGCTAGGAAAACTGGATATCAAGTCCAGCAGGAATTAGGTGCAGACCAACACTTCACATAATAAATGCCACTGGAGATAAAACCCAAATGGATATATGACTGAGATCTAAAAGGTCATATCATAAACAAATTAGAGGGATAATGAAGAAATTATTTTTCAGATCTGTGGGTAGGAAAAGAGTTCATAAGTAATTAAGGGACTGAGAGTATCATAGAAGATAAAAAATGGTTGCTCTTGATTATATGTATGAAATTAATTTTGGTCTTGCACAAACAAAACCAATGCAGTTAAACTTAGAAGGAAAGCAGATATGTTGGGGCAAAACTCTTTGCAGCAATTTTTTTCTTATTAAAGTTTCATTTCCAAATTTATATTTATATAAATGTATATAAATAACCAATTCAAATTTATAAGAATAAGAGCCATTCTACAATTGATAAATGGCCAAAGGACACAAACATGTAGTTTTCAGAGGAAGAAATCTATGCTATTAATAGCTATGTGAAAAAAAGAACCCAAATACTATTTCTGAAATAAAAGTTAAAGTCACTGATATTCTACCTCAGACTCACCAGATTGTAAACAATGACAGAAAAGAAAATTATAAATGTAGACAGGGTAGAGCTATAAACTGATCTAACCATTCTATAAAGCAATTTTACACTAAAGAGTTACAAGTCATGTGTACCTTTTGACACAGTAATGCCACTACTAAGCCTATATTTTTAAAAGATCAAGGAAAGAGAAAAAGGTTTCAATTAGTCAAAAATATTCATGATATCTTTTTTTGTAGTGGCAAATAACTGGACACTAAGTTGTTGGCCATCAACTGAGGAATATTTGAACAAAATATGATACATGAATGTAACAGAATAACACTGTGCTGTAAGAAATGATGAAAGATATGGTTTCAGAAAAACCTGGGAAGTCTTATATGAACTGATGCAGAGTGAAGTGAGCAAGTGAGCAGAACAAAAATAATTTACAATGTGAAATTAACATAAAAAAAGAACTTTGAAAAACTTAGGGTATCTGATTAATGCAATAAACAACCATGAGTCCAGAGGACTGAAATTGAAACAAACCAGCTACCTCCTGACAGAGAGGAGAGGAACTCAAGAAGCAGAATGACAAACATTTTTGGACATGGCCATTGTCAGAATTAGTTTTGTTTGAAATACATATTTGTTACAAGATATTTGTGTTTCTCCTTTTCTTTAAAATTGGGAGTGGAATGGATGGGAGAGAGAAAATAAATCTTTGTTCATTTTAATTTGGAAAAAAATGGTTAAAAAAAAGAATCCAGGAATGGAATGGAAACAATTAAAAGAAGGGAAGACTGTGAATACACATGTACTTACAAGGAGAAATCTACAAAAGAAAGTTTCCCCTAAGGAAGGAAGAGAATCCATTCTTTCTCAAACATTCCAAGAACAAAAGCTATCTGTAAAAAGCCACTTTCTAAATGTCAGTGATCTGTTTTTCCTAGAAAGACCCTAATACCACTTAAAACATATTCTCAACCTGTTGTAATAAGAATTCCGACTAAAATTTGGCACAAATGGGGAAATGGCCCAATGCCAAATATACATTCTTATATCTTTCAGCTGCCTCAGGCCATTTGCTACTTAAAACCTCTATGACTGAGTTGACTTTGAATTTTTACTCATGAAAATATCCCATAGACTAATTTGTGACAGCTGAGGTATAATTATCTGTGAACAACAAGAGGGCCCAGTCCTCTTCTCTCTGGTCTTTTTTCATTCAATATGTGTGTGAAATTACTAAGGACTCTAAATGACATGCATTACTACAATCTGAAGACTAATCCTACAATTTTTTTTAACCTCTAACCTGTAGTAATAACATGAGGCAGGCTTCTACCACAACATTGTCTGGAACGGATTCACTTTTAAATCATGCTAAAGAGGCACAGAATTATAGGTTTGGAAGGGACCTTTATGACACTGGACAGGAGACTCTGTTTCCTCATTTGCCAAATGATATAAAGAAATCTTTCAAAATCTCCACCATTGGTGGAATTGTGAATAGGTCAAATCATTCTCTAACACAATTTGGAATGGCACAAAAAGTCACTGAACAGTACATGTTCTTTGACCCAGCTGTTCCACTTCTCAGTCTATACCCCAAAGAAATCAAGAGAGGAGGAAAGGTCCTATATGTATAAAAATATTTCTAGAAGCACTTTTATGGTAGAAAAATGGAAAATAAGGGGATGTCCATCAATTAAGAAACAACTGAACAAACTGTGGAATAGACATGTAACAGAATATTATTTTTCTGTGAGAAATGAGAGGAGAAAAGATGATTTCAAAGAGACTTGGAAAGGCATGTAGAATGAAATGAAATGAACCAGAATAACTTATACAGAAATATTTTTAAATGAATAATTTTGAAAGACTTAATAACTGATCAACTTAGTGATCAACTATAATTTGGAAAACTGATGGGGAAGAACACTACCCATTTCCTGGCAGAGAAATAACAGATTAATATGGAGAACAAGAAATTCATTTTTAGAATGCTTTGCTTAACTATGCTTATGTAATGTAAAGGGTTCTTCCTTTCTTCCTTCCTTCCTATTTAGTGGGTGGGAGATGGGAAGGGAAAAAAAAAGGAATGCTTGATAATTTGTTGTGTTTTGTTTTGTTTTTTAATTCCAGTGGCCTCTAAAGTCACTTTTAGCATTAAATTTATCATTCTATGACTTCAGCCATCTGGTCCAGTCCATCTCTAAGCAAGAATCACTCTATGTTATAACAGAGAAGACAAGTAGTAACCTAACCTTTGCCTAAAGACACTCAAAAAGGGGAGGACCTAAGCCCTTGAAATCTGCTTTAGGATAACACTATTAACAAGTTTTTCTCAATATCAAGCCTAAATATGTCTCTTCTGAATTTCCACCATTTCTTAGTTCCATCAACTGCAGTCAAATATAGCAAGGCTAGTCCCTCTTCTATATGTCAGTCTTTGCAACCAATATATGATATGCCTAGGTCTTCTTTTGTGCAGGCTCCTGGCTCCATGTCCCTGTGTGAGTACCTGCTTGGGCAAACTATGCAGAAAACAAATATTCAATTGGAATAAGTGGGGGATGCCTGAAGAAAGCAGATTCCAAAGGAGATAAGAAACAAGTAACAGAGCAATGTCTTCCTTCCTTCCTTCCTCCCTCCCTCCCTCCCTCCCTCCTTCCTTCCTTTCTAAAAACCCTTCCTGTCTTACAACTCTAAGACAGAAGGACAAGAACTAGGCAATTAGGGTTACGTGACTTGCCTGGGAAGAGTCTGAGGCTAGGTCCTCCCCACTCCAGGTGTGATGATGCTCTCTCCACTGTGCCACCTAACAATTCTAAAGGCATCTCTTCAAACACCCCTGAACTTGGTCCATGCAAGTATCTCCCACAGAGATTCTCAGCCTCTTAGTCTGATTTAAAGAGAGGCCCAAGAGACCGGCGGCCTACTTCTCCTTCCGAGGCTCCCTACCTTCTCTCGGACAGCTTTGGCCGTCTGGTAAACTTCTTCTCGGTTGCCGACGTCACAGATAAAATAGTGGCATTCGGTGCCCATCAGCCGGATCTCTTCTGTGGTCTCCTTCAGGCATTTCTCAGTTCGCCCCCAAAGGATGATCTGAAAATGGAAACATAAATATCAAAGAGAAAATCAAAACCAAGTATTTTATGAAAAATGCTAACAGAATTCAGCAAGACCATATAGCCCTCCCGACAATCACGGTGACATTTACACAGCACCTTGTGAGGTCCACACGTGGATTCTTTCTTGATCCCGAAACAGTGCTGGGGGGGTCACTTTTATTGCTTTCCCTATTTTTCCTGGGACTCAGAGTTTGAATAAATTGTTGAATGACGCTATTTCCTTTAAATAGCCTTTTCTCCCCTCATTCTATATTTTTTAGCATTTCTGCCCTTTTGTCCATGATCGTTAATTGCCTCCCTCACCCAATGGAGCCTCTTCCACAGACACTTGGGGTGGAGAAAGGGGACCCCGATGCCCAGGTCTTTCTGACACCACATTCTCTCTCCTGCCTCACCTCACACTGCCACTAATTCTGAATTTATGATTCCTTGGGGAGAGCTTAGTTTACCTTTAGGTCTGCTCGATAAACCAGTACCGTAATTTTGGGGGAACATTCAAGTTAGTTGGGATAGATTAAGATTTCTAAGCACTCATTTGTAAACCAAACATNCTTTCTTTCTTTCTTTCTTTCTTTCTTTCTTTCTTTCTTTCTTTCTTTCTTTCTTTCTTTCTTTCTTTCTTTCTTTCTTTCTTTCTTTCTTTCTTTCTTTCTTTCCTTCTCCAGTGAGCATTACCCCATTCTCTCTTTCCAACTCCCTTCAAACATTCAGATTGTTTTCTTCAATACAACAGTCTGCATTCCATTTAACTTAAGGTACCATATGTTACTCACCATCTATGGAAGGAAGTACCATGAAAAAAACCCAATTCTCTGCAAAATTGTAGGCTATTTTCAGAAAAATAAGTTCTGCTGCTTCTCCAATTGTCATCCTTCTGCAAATGACTCTCAGATCTACCTGTCTAAGCCCTCACAACTTTCTCCTCTTCCAGTTTCAAATGTCCAAATTAGACATCGTGAACTAGATGTTTCATAGACATTTTAAACTAAACATCTACAATTGAACTCATTATCCTTCCCATCAAACACTTCGTCCATTCCTAACTTACCCATTTCTCTCAACGGTATCCATCTATTCACTGAGTCAAGCCAACAAGCATCTATTAAATGCTTACAATGTGCCAGGCACTGTGCTATGTACTGGTAATACAAACACATGCAGAAAGATAAACTGGCCCAGCCCTAAAGGTGCTTATATTCTATTGAGAAAAGAAGACATAAAAAAAAGGCAATTGAAAAAGGGGCAGGGAAGTAGAAAAGGAGAGAGTACTTTCCCCAGAAAAAGGGAAAGCATAACCAAGCAGGAGTGTGGCCTGGAGAGAAATACAGACATGGTCTTCCTTAAAATGGAAGCTCTGGGAGGAACCAGCCAATTAGAGGAAGAATCCAGGAATTGAGGGTACTTCCCAGCATGAGAAATCCAGGGTTGAGGTGAACTTTCAGATTGAAGAGGTTTCTGTGACATAGTTGGGGAAGTCCAAAGTCAAGCAAGCAGCCTGAAGTGGAATGAAGACCTGTTAGCCAAGATACTGAAGTTTCCAACGCATCATCCCTGAGGCACCTCACTATCATCCACCCCAACATCCTGTCAGTTGCCAAATGTTTTCATTTGTACAGTCCTGACATCTCTTGTATATGCTCACTTCTCTTCTCTGGCACTGCTACCACTTTGGATTACTTGCAAAAACTTGCTGTTTAGTCTCCTTGTCACAGGTGTTTCCCCCATTCCAGTCCATCCTCCACCAAACTGTCAAATTGATCTTAAAATACAGGTCTAACTATATTATACCTCTATCAATAAATTTCAGTGGATCTTTATTATCTTAAGGATAAATTAGAAGATTCTCTGTTTGAGTTTTAAAGTCTTCCTAGCCTGGTCCTCTCTTATCTTTCCATTCTTCTTATACCTTATTCCCTCTACATGAGGTACTCTGTGATGCAGTGACACCAGCCTCCTTGCAGTTCCTCCCACAAGACATTCCATCTCCCAACCCACACCTGAAGGGAAAACCTGTTTGGGAGAACCTGCCAGAGCTTGTCTCCTGCTAATATAGTCTTCTAGCCCCCAGGATCACCTGCACAATAAGGTATCTGAGGACTTTAGTGGGGATAATGTGTTCCTTAACAGGGTTAAAGAAAAGTCAAAAAAGTCTAGAGAATAATCTTAGAGACTAAAAGACCTGGGGTTCAGGGACTGAGATTTTTGATACAACCTATTGATGTGAGTCTGGGCACGTTTTTTAACCTCTTAGTGCCCTCACATATTCTAAATTGCAGAAAAGGTGATTTTCGCTGTTTAAGAAAACTCCTCTGGGTGATTTCCCTGCCATGATGAAATCACCAATCACATCAAAAACATCATTACTAACGAGCAGGTTTTAAGACAGGGACTGCCCAGTGAAAAGTAATAAATATATTCGTGAGGTTGAGGAACTCCAGGCAAATTCTGAGACATTGAACTCTTGGTTGCATTCCCACAGCAAGACTGCCTTCCTTCTGGACTCAGAGGCATTTTCTTAGGTCTCCCATTGCCTGTTGATGTACTTCTGACACAATAACAAACTATTTCAGATCAGTAATTTACAATTTTAAGGGGTTTAATAAAAACACTCGTTTCCCTTACCCCCCCCCACCTCTATCCGCCCCCCCCCCTTGCCAGCTGCAGATGCATGCATGTTTTCAGACCTTTTTTTCCTTGCCAATCCAAAGCTGGAACTAGATCTGGGATCCTGTCCAGCTTTGGGCAGTCAGCATGGATCATCTCAACTTTCTGCGTGTGGAAATAAAATGTAGATTTTGGAGAAATGAATAGGACAGATGAAATGCCAAATTGCCTCAGCATAGCAGTGCACTGGATAGCACTTGGAATCAGAAGACTGAGCTTTCAGTTCAGCTTGAGTACTTGACTGGGTACTGATGGGGATCAAGTCTCAAACTCTTGAGCCTATTTATTCATCTGTAAAATGGGCATTATAATTATAATCCATGTGAAAGTTCTTTTAAGGTCTATTCAAATAAAATAAGTGTGCTACAGTTTTTCACACACACACAGAAAGTGCTATATAAAAGTCAGTTAGGATTAGCAGCAGGTAAGTTTCTTCTATCCCACCGAATGGAACCGATTCCAGGCAGTACTGGTTCCACAGGATCCCAAAGATACAGAAGAAGAAAGAAAAAGGAAGAGGTTCTGCCCAAAAACTTCCAGCTTCTTTTGTTTTGCTACAGAATTCCCCAAAATTGTATACAACAGTTTGTTTCTTATCCAAAGATAAAGGAACAAGTCTGCTTTTCCTAGAGGGGGGTAAAGAAGTTGGAGGCATTCCCTCCCCCTCCAGGGTCTTTTAAACTTCAAGGGTCATCATATACAGAACTGAAAACGTATTGTCTTTAATGCAAAAGTTTTGAGTTCTTTCTGTAACAAATGAAGCGTAGTCTACCACCAGCGCGAAATAACCATGATTTCCAAGACCCAACCCACACCCCGACCCCTGAGTGGGATGTAGAAAGGCAACTGTACCAGCCCCTATTTTTTCCCCGTCTATTCTTGCAACTTTTGTTATCTCACTTTCTATTGCACCCCACTCAAACACTCCCCCACCCCAAAGTGAGCCCTAGTGAAAACTACTTTTCAAAGACTTCCTCTTCCTCAGAGCGCTCCAAGTCGGCCGAGTTCGGGCCACGCGCAAGAAACCTACGTTGATTTTTATCTAAACTAGCGAAAATGGCCATTTCCGAAAAGAAGGGAAACCGTTCGCATGTAAGCACACATGAATGCGAGCAATCAAACAGCGGTGGCTCCAGGCTCCCCGATCCACGTTCCCGAGCTCGAAGCCTGCCTCCGCAGGGAAGCGGAGGAGCCAGCCTTCACCACGCCCAGTATTGCGCGCTGGGCCCCCGCAGCGCTGCGCTCCGCCCCGCCCCGCGTCCATCTCGCCCTCCCCGCCCGCCCTCCGCAGGTTCTCCGGCTGGTCTCGTTGCCCGCCCCCTTCCTGGCTCGGGGGCTCCTGGACCCTATTTGGTCATCCAGAGGGAGCACCGAGCGAGCGAGCCAGGCAGCTATCGCGGAGCCGGCGCAGCGCGCAGGAGAGGCGGAAAGGTCCACGTTGCGGGCTCTGCTCAGCGCCTGGGGAGCGAGGACTGGCGTTGGCCGCAGCCTCCACGCAGATCCCGCGCCACTCTCTGTTCCCCTCACGACCGGCCGGCTGGCCTGCCTCGGAACAATGAGACTCTCCGCCGTAGCGACTTCGGCTCCCTTGCTCGTGGCTGCGCTGCAGGTGCTGTTCCTTTTGGAAGCTGCTCATAGCCAAGACCTGAGTAAGTAGAGCAACCCTTAAAACGCGGAGCCCCAGGGACCCCCGGACTGCTAGAGCCTTCCCCGGGGGCATCTCGCCAGCCTAAAGTTGGCTCTTAAGTTTTTCGAGCAAGTTCGGCATCTGGCGGTGTTCCTGGGCACCGCTGTTAGCCATACCCTAACTCGAGAGTGCAAAACTGGGAACCGGGAGAGTGTTGTAGGAGAGGATGGAAATTGGGGTTCCGAAAGGACCATTCGGACCTTCAACTTGAGCCAGTTGTTGATGAATTGTACCGGACTGGGCTGCGTGGCTTGTCCTTAATCATGCAAGGGTGATGGGGGTTTTCGCTGATGAGATTCGAGGTTTGGGGAGCAGATGTATGTGATCAAAGTTAGGAGTTAAGATGAGAAGGAAAAGAAACCTTTATAGCATTTGATCCCGGTTAGTGTTTACTGGAGGATATGTCGAAGGCGCACATTTGGAAACGAGATGATGAAGTAGGCTGGAAAAGCTAAACGTGTTGCTTGCCCAGTTTTATGATGTGCGAGTAGGGATTAGGTTCTCCATCTCTACAGTTTTTATTTTTCTCAGTAAGTAATAATGAGCCAAGCCATTTACAGTTTGAAGGAATCAGAAGGCCAAGCGTGAAGAAAAATAATTCAGTTTAAAAGTGAGATTTTAGGAGTCTCTGGAAAACTGCTGTGTAACAATATGCCCAGACACCTTTTCATCGTCGTAGTTAAGAAAAGTAAGTTGTTTCCTGCTCCGGTACACAATACGGACATCTTGTCTTGGGGGGCGGGGGAGGAGGGGTTTGCTGTTGTGAATTTTTTTCTTATATTACCACAATCCTGAGTTAATGAAAAATATTCCTGAGGACAGTGGAAATCAATGACCAATTCATTTTGTTATCTCGCCAGTGTTTTGTTATCTCTCCACTGTTTGGGTTGTTGTTTTGCTGTTCTTTGAAGATTTTTTTGTCCATTTCCTGCTTAAGTGTTTTGGGGGTACTGCAGTCCACTGTTGTTATCCAGTTCTACTTGCAAATTCTGTCTGCTCTTTGCCAGCTAGTATAAGACTTCTGATTACTGGGGAATGAGTCATCTAACCCAAATGCAGTGTCTCTTGATCAGCAAGCTAACAAAAACTACTTTGAAATAAATGAACTCAAATGTTTTGTTGTAAATTCCTAGACCTACTCAGTCTTCAACATTTTTTGTTTACATTCATGCTAGTTCTACCCAATCAAAGTTGAGTGGAGAGAAAACTTGCAAAATTGCCCAGACAGTTTAGGTGAAACACCTGCCTTTGCTCAAATTATCTCAGCGAATCAGACAAAATGGACGTTTTTTTCTGAATTTGGCAGATAACCATGAATTGGTAGTCCTGGATCACTTAAAGTAAGGATCTGGTTTATTGTCTACCTTGGCCAGATCCTTCATACTTTTTTTTTTTATTTAACTGATCATGTGCTTAATCATTTAAAAGAAAATTTGCTCCATTTGTTGTGCAACATTGTCTAGAATCAGGACTTCTGAATACTCAAGATCTCTGTCATTTTGGTGTAAAACTTTTGTGCCATTTCTGCAGTCATGCTCTTCCTCATCTAAGTCAGGACTTCTGCTTTCCATTTATTTGGGCCCATAGCATATACTTTTCACTCTTTCTAAACATGCCATATTCCATCTGTAAATCAGCACTAACTTTCACTTAGGGCTATAAAGATACTGTCCATTTCCAAGGGTTCTAACTACCCTAGTAGTCATTGAGTGCTCGAATATCTCATGACCTGCTTTTTAAGTGTTGTAAAGTGGTATAATAAGAGAATTTTCATCTCTCAGGTTTTTTCTTGCATTTATTTTTTTAAGCTTCTAAAAATACTTAACTTTTAGCACTTTTATATAGTTCTCTATAGACTCAGTCTAGTGATTTGTCAAATAAAACAAAACAAAACAAAACAAAAAACAGAAGCCATGAATCCAGAGACATGCTGCCCCCTTCAAAGCAGTTATTTTGGGAGTCTAATAAGACTTTTGCATAAATTTGTTCTAATTGATCAGCAAACATTTACCGCAGGCATTCAGGGTCCTTCAAGGATCTCAGTCTGCTTTTCCAATCTTATTTCACAGCGTTACTCATTACATAACACATTTCAGTTCAGCTATGTTATAGTTTATTGATCTTGCCTTGCTTACTTCTGCTTCTCTACATTTATGTTATACCACCTCCAGTGTCTGACATGGCCTTCTTCCAAATCTGTGACTTCGAAAATCTTTCCTTTTCTTCCAGATTCAGATGCTAGTGTTCCCTCCTTCCCTTCCTTTCTCCCCACATTTTGAGGTTGGCTATCTGTCCTCTGTGTATATTTGTATCTGTATCAATAGATTTATTTAAAAGTGTAAACTTAAAAGAGTAAAGAAGAGGTCTGGGATAGAGTTCCCTTTTTTGCAGTGCAGTTAGACACATAGGCCAATCTTAGTAGTTATAAGTATTTTACAGGCAAAAGGAACCTTAGAAATCACCTAATCCAAGCCTGTCACTCTCCAAATAAGGTTTGGGGAATTAGATGATTTTTTGCAAAAATGCCAGACAGGCTAATTTTTAAGATAATGAACCTTTTATCATTTCACATTTGAACTCATATAAGGCCTTCCCATTTTAATTTGTATAAGTTTCTGGGGAAATGGGAGCAAGATAAGAGGGATTCAAGGCAAAAGAAACTTTTCAGGCTCAGTCCTTTAGGCCTTCTGGTGTCTTTAGGCCATAACAAAAAGAGAGATAGTGGCCTTTTCCGGTCCCTCTGAAGTCTGCCCTTGAACTTGGCCCATGGAAGTTTTTCCAAGTTGCCTTTTTTTATAAGACTTTCTAGTGAATGTGTAAGGCACTCCGCTCCGTTACTTCCTCCATTCCAGGACAACTTGGCAAGGTAGCAGAAAGCCATGGGTTTATGGGATTTGCAGTTCCTCAACCTGAAGGTTTTGATTAGTTCTTCCAATGTAACCAGTAAAAAGATGGTAGGCCTTGGTCCTTGGTTACTATAAGAACAGTGTCATGATTTTCCTTCTTGCTGAGACCGGTTTGGCATCAGTGAAAGTGACACTTGCAGAGCTGGCCCCAGTTCTTCCAGCCTTCTCTTTCCTTCTCCCTCCACAATGCATGGCTTTAATTTTCTTGGTGAAGTAGGAGGCCTCTGCTTGAGAGGCATCTGGGAATGGGTGGTGTGGGTGGATTGAGAGGTTTTTGAATGGTCACTGCAGGAAGTTTTATAAGGAGTAAATCATGAAGGTAAAAAAAAAATTTTTAGAATTTTTCAGAGAAGGGACCGGTGAAATTGTGTAGAGCCAAATTTATACAAGACTTTAGTCTTATTATGTGACTTCATCCACAGATTGTCATTAGCAGTTGAGTAGGAATTGGTAGGTTCTTTCTGGACTTCATTTTCCCTCTGTAAAATGAATGGTCCCTTTCTACCCTTTTTTTTTTTTTAACCCTTAACTTCTGTGTATTGGCTCATAGGTGGAAGAGTGGCAAGGGTGGGCAATGGGGGTCAAGTGACTTGCCCACGGTCACACAGCTGGGAAGTGTCTGAGGACTAATTTGAACCTACAACCTCCGGTCTCTAGGCCTAACTCTCAATCCATTGAGGTACCCAGCTACCCCCCTTTCTACTCCTAACAGTAATGTTTAGTAATTGTATTTTTATTGTATAATCAAAAGAGCCCTGAATTTAAGATCAGGAGACCTGAGTTTGCAAATGAGTTTTGGTACTGACTTACTATATGATTTTGGGCAATATCCTTCTCTCTGAAACTCAGTGTTTTCATCCATACAATGAAGTTGGGATAAAAATATCATGTTAGGCCCCTTTCTGCTCTAAAATCAGTGGAGTTCCCGGAACATAGTAGATGTTTAATAATGCTTAATAAATGTATATTGATTCCTATTTTTTTATATTCTTCTAGAATTACCTACAAAATTGGTACAATGTTCTTTTGAAGAGTCTCAGTAGAATTGGGGTCAGATAACCTGGATTCAAGTCCAGATTCTCTTAATTACTATTTTAATGGCCTTAAGCTTTATTTCTCTGAGCCTCAGTTTCTTCATCTATAAATAAGTGTTTTGAAGTAGACCCACCTCTACGACCCCTTTCAGCTCAAATTCTATGGTTCTTTGATCATATATAGTGGCAAATGTTTGGCCTCTGAGGGTTGATTTGTATTTGGAAACAACCCAGAGTCAGGTTTGCTGATTAAGCTTGTGTGATATTATCTGATAAAAATATTGTATTAAGTAATTAATGTATACGGTAGCAAATAACTTTTAAATGCTGGTTACTTCCAGACACTGTGATAGGTGTCTTCAAGACAGGGCTCCTTTTTCTTATAAATTAAAAAGTGTTGACAAAATTTTGTGAACATAAAGATCCAGACTTACCTGGTGAGTTCAGTGCCTGATAGCTAATTGTATGATTCAGGGCAAATCATTTCACCTTTTACCTCAATTTTCTCATCTGTAAAATGTGGATAAAAATATGCTATTTATCTCGGGGTTATTTTGAGGAAAGCATTTTGTATAAACCTTAATCCATGTAAATACTAGCTATTAATATATAATAGCATCATAGAAACCTTTCAAATTTCTACAATGAAAATAAGGCATGCTGAGTATGAGAAGGGTTATTCTGACAAATATCTAAAGGGCATTTGTTGGGAATCTTTTCTTAGTAAGGCACATTTCCCATCTTATTGCCATTCCTAGGCCTGTTTAGAGATATAATTTGAAGTTTGAGGGAATGGCATTTTGACATATATAAACTCCACTTATTTTGAGTATTAGTTATAAATGTGTAGCCAGTAACCATTATATCTTTAAACTGTAATTTCACAATATCTCCCTCCAGTCAGCAAATTATAGTTCTATCTCTGAGAAATTGACACAGACAGTTTCTCTAAGGCTCTTGGCTCTTAATTTTGCATTTTTGATGATTCTACTTAAACTTTGCCAATAGGAGGAAATGGGTATATTGGTTACTTTTACCCTATAGAATCTATTTAAATTTGAATATTGCATTAAATAAAGGTTCTGTCAACATGGAATCTAGAAATCCCAAACTTGCAGCCTAAGATCTGATGAACTCCAAGTTTTAGGACTAGATTGTAAGTTGGAGACCCCCCAAAAAAAAGCTTGTACTGATTCCCTGTTCCCTTACCCAGAAGGGAATCTCAGGCTAGCAGTTTCAGACTGAAAATGGACCCTAAACTAAAAGACAATCCCCCTCAGATGGGGCCAAGCCCAAGCCAAATGACTCTTTAGCGGCACTGGCAGTCCTGAAGCTGAAGGTCCTGAGTTCCAGCCTCAAAAAGGAGTGTGTGATACAGTGGGAGAGGCTTTTGGAGATCAGAAGAGTCACTTGGCTTGGGCTTGGCCCCACCTGAGGGGGATTGTCTTTTAGTTTAGGGTCCATTTTCAGTCTGAAACTGCTAGCCTGAGATTCCCTTCGGGGTGGATTCTCACGGGAACAGGGAACAAGTACAAGCTTTGGGGTCTCCAACTTACATGCTAGTCCTAAAACTTGGGGTTCATCAGATCTTACTAGGCTACAAGTTTGGGGTTTCTTGATTCCCTGTTGACAGTTCCATTACCAATTGAGTAAGTCACTCTCCCTCAGAAACTTTGTCTTTTGGATTTAAGTTTCTTACATGGTATCATTTTAAAAGAACTAATAGAAACGCTAATTAACAATGTTCCTAAAGAAAAATAAAAAATTAAAAGCCCTTCCTTTGCTTCTTTATGCCTGGACTTCTCCCCCAAAATCAGAAGCCTAGGTATCTCATCAGTTTTGCAAGATTTTAAAGGAATAGAGGGGCAATGGTGGATGTCTCATCCTGCACTTAAAGGGCTGTTAAGAGTATGAGTACCATGATCCTTTCTGTCCTACGATGCTGGGAGTAAATGGATTTCTGTCAGAATATTAGATTATACTGGCACTTTTTCTCTCAACAAACATTCACTCAAACAAAGCATGGTGTAGTGGATAGGACTCTGGGCTTGGAATCAGGAAGATTCCAGTTCCAATTCCATTTTACTTAACCTCTCAGGGCTCCAGTTTCTTTATTTGTAAATGGCTTCCAAGATTTTTTCCATTTCTAAATCTCTTTGATCTGTGATCTCTTGATTACTATATCTCATGATCTTTGCTCAGTCTTCATCTCTCTTTTTTTTTTAACGTTTATGTCTTTTGACACTATTGACCACCCTCTTCCCCAGGATACTTTCTTTCTCTGTGACTTTTGTTGGATCATTATCTTTGACCTCCTTTTAGGTGGGTTCACCCTGAGGGTTCTATCCTGGGAAGCCCTTATTTCTCTACAATCTTACTTCTAGATCAGTGGTTCCCAAACTTTTTTGGCCTACCACCTCCTTTCCAGAAAAAATATTACTTAGCCCCTTGGAAATTATTTTTTTTAATTGTAATAGCAATTAATAGGAAAGATAAATGCACCTGTGGCCATCACCGCCCCTCCTGGATTGCTGCACTCACTTTGGGAATCACTGCTCTAGACCAATGATTCCCACAACTATATTCCAGCTCTTTTTGTCTCTAGTCTCTCATCTGACTGCTAGTCTCACATTACCAACTTATCTATTGGACATTTCCTTATAAATGTCCTCTCAGTACCTCAAACTCAGTACTTCCAAACACATTACCATTTTTTATCACCTAGCCACACACCGAAGCCCACCCCATTTCTTAAGTTTCCTAAATCTGTTGAGGGTGTCTAATTACTCAAGTCTACAACCTCAGTCAACTCTTTACTTACTCTCATACTTCATATCCAGTCAGTCATTGAGGCTGATCAAGTCTGTCTTCACATCTCTTGAATTCATTCCCATCTCCACTTACACAGCCATTACCCTTATTCAAGTCTTACTACTTCTTATCTGAATCATTTCAGTAGCCTCCTCATTGGTTTTTCTGTCTCAAAATCTCTCTCCTCTCCAGGAAGTCCATTTTACAAACAGCTGCTGAAATCCATATCCCTAAAGCCCAGGTCACTTCCCGTGCAATAATCTCCATTGGCTTTTCTCCTGCCTCTAGGGTCAAATACAAACTCCACTGTTTAGCATTTAAAAGCTTTGTTCTAGCTTTTTGTTGAGCATTTAAAACCTTTTGGCTCCAGCCTATCTTTCCAGGCTTGTTATGCAATTTATCCTTCATGCATTCTATACCCCTTTATTCCTGGTATAGGACATTCTGTCTCCAACTTTCTGTATTGTACTTCTGTCTCGGATGCTCTCCCTTCTTAGGTCTACGATTATGGAGTCTAGTCTGTCTTAATTCATTTAGTTGCCTCTTATTAGGAGGCCTTTCTGTGTCTCCTCATTTGCTAGTGCTCAGTCCCTCTCCCAGTTGTGTGTTTTTGTTGTTTTTGTTTTTTAATACAGACTTGTGATTTCTTCTAAATTCTGGAGAGGAACTTCTGTCCATCGATGCAGGTTAGTAGGTTCTCTTCGGTGTATCATCTTGGAGAGCTGATGAGCACTAAGAGCTTGAGTGACTTTTACAGAGTCCCTTTAGCCATTACTGTGTCAAAGGAGGGACTTGAAGTCAGACAGAGATGGGTTAGAGGCACGTTCTCAATCTGTTGTCATACTGCCTTTGTAAAGTTTACTTTTTAAATCTTTTTTGTATTTACTTGTTTAATTACATGTTTTCAGTCATAGAATCTCAGCTCTTTGAGGGCAGAGACTTTTCAATGTTTAGTATCGCATCCCTGGTGCCTGCTGTAGCACCTGGCTATAGTACAGCATATACTTAATAAACACATTGATTAATTGGTTTTGTGTGCTAAGGACTAATGGGATCTTGAAGATGGTAGGGGAGATACAAAGATAAATAAGATGGGTCTGCGTTTTCAAATGTTATAAGAGATAACTCAGATAGATAGATAGACAGATGGGCGGATGGACTGGTGGACTGGTGGGGCAGATAGAAGGATAGACAGACAGATAGATAAATAGGTAGACAGACAGATAGATAAATAGGTAGACAGACAGACAGACAGACAGGTAGGTAGGTAGGTAGGTAGGTAGGTAGGTAGGTAGGTAGGTAGGTAGGTAGGTAGGAAGGAAGGATGGACCAGATCTCTTTAAGATTTGTAAAGCTGATAGATAGATCTTATTTAACTATCAGTTTAATCACTTTAAGAATTGCCAAGCACTTTGCTCACAGCCCTGTGAAATAAAATGTTGTCTCCTCTCTTACCTGGTTCCAAATTTCATTCCTCAGCACCACAATGATAAAAGGCCCTAGAGGATGAGGAATTTATTTACACAGTCAGGATGAGTCCTCCACAAAAGGCTTATAGGAGTTGTTGAGCATCTCCCCAGAAAGAATAAACTGCTTAAGAATAAACTAGGAAAGAATCATTTTATCACTTTAGAACATAGGAATCTTTTCACCCAACTATCACTTAACTACTTAAGCTGAAGGTCAATAACCTAGCCTTACAACTTCTTCTGGGTGCTCTTTCTCCCATTTCTCTTCCTTCTTCTGGTGGATCAAGTATGAACAACTCTCATAGGGACATTTTGATTGGGACATTTTGTCCTCCAGTTCTGGATCGTCTCAGGATTGCTCAACCTGGTAAGAGTCAAAATTTGGATCAGGAGTACAGTCTAAACCCTCTGATAGCACCCTCTTTCCCCATCCCATCTCTACCATAAAGTGAAGATCCCGAAAACTCGGAGACTGGTTCCATTCTGCTCTAAATCTTTGATCTCATGATTCAAATTTTACATATCAGGAAACTGAGACTCAGAGAAGTTGTGACTTGCCCGTGGTTACACAAATAGGGAGTGTCAGAGACTCCCAAGTATGCTATTCTGCTATGATTTGCACATTTCACAAATGTCGGGTGAATCCTAATAAGAAGTAGAAGGAGATAATTTGAGGCTGAGATTTAAGGAAGACATCATATTTGGTTTAGGCCTTTGATGGATAGGCAGGATTTCAACAGATGGAGATGGTGGGAAAGAAAGTATTTTAAGCAGAGAGTAAATAGCAGGAGCAAGTACATGGAGTCAGGACCACTTTGACATATCTGGGAAGCATAAATGTTCCAGAGGCCAAAGAAGTAGTAGAAGATAGGGCCAGAAAGGTAGACTAAGAGTCAACTTATTGTGAGTTTTGAATTGTATTTAGATGGTTGTCATTTCAGAAATTTCCTTTCCAAATTAAGAAAACCATTGTTGGTGAATACATTTCATGTTAAACTATTATATCTCAAAAAAAATCTAATGTTTTTGGGAAATGACATTCTTTTATTTATACAATCCCTAGTGCCAGAAGAATTCTTCTATCTTAGGTTTATTCTGTTCAGTTGGAAAGTAAATAAACTCCTTTAAAAAAAAGTCTTAAGAAAAATCTGTTGGTGGTTTTCCTTAGAGTTCTAAAAATAAGATTTTACTTTTTTTTAAGAAAAGAATAGGGTCACCTTAGTAACTAAGCTTGGTATAAATATTCACTATCTTACAATTTCCTTCTAGAATTTCAGAAAGTTCTGACACATCAGTGTTTCTAGGTGCTGACTTGACTGTTCAACTAATGTATTTACTGCTTTCTGGAGAGGGATGATTAAAATTATTCTAACATTTTTTTAAATAGTTAAGCATAGTCTGGGTTTGTGTTGTATATTTCTATAGCAAAGACAACATGCATTTGGTGGTTATTTTTCATTTGCTATAGACTTAAAGATGGTACAGTTTTAATATTCTTGAGAAAAATAAACCTATCATTTAAATGGATAAGACATTGTAGTTTTTGAGTTTTCTTGCACAAGGTTTCATCTCTGTTAACCTTGGGGTAGTATAATAGATAGTAATACCAGAGATGAAATGTGAAAACTAGAAAGCTTCTTTCCAGTAGTTTGAAAGATTCATGGTCCTAAAAATGAGTTAATAAAAGAAACCTACAAAAAAAAGAATGTTATTTGATTTTGTTTTGGTAACAGCCCTGGAAATCATTTTTAGATTTTTTAAATAAATATGTTGGTAGTGCTTTCTCTGTACCACTCCTTCCACCCCCACTCAGATTCACTTACCTCAAGTTTAAGGCACTCTTTGGATCCACATTCCTAATACTTGTTAGCATAGGAAGCCCCTACTGGTGTGTTTACTTTTAATAGTAAGCCAGTTGATACCATTAGCTCAAGGGGAAGATATTTCCTTTACTGGCACAGTAACAACAGAAGCTACAAAATAGTCCTTCCATAAACCTGGAGCACACATTCAACAACAAAATAAGTAACATCAGTAGGCACATAGCTAGACTATAGTAGTAGAAAAGTATACATGGAGTTATATGTGTGACCAAATTAACACTTACTTCTGGAACTACAGGGCCTGATATTCTTTCTCTTTTCCTTAGTGTCTCATGCTTTTCCTTCTGATCTCAGTTACCATTGGGCTGTCTGTCTCTTCTCATTGCCAGGCACAGCATCTCTGTATCCCAGCTGTACTCTCTAGGTTCTGCTCTTGGCTGGTTGAGGAATATCCTACTGGGTGAGTTGTTCCATTGCAAGACACCATTTGAAATGGAGGTGAGGGTGAGGGAGAAGGAAGAACCCTTCCATCCTCCTACTAGCAGTGCCTGTGCCCTGGTAGAAAAGGTAAAGGGCAGTTCCTTCTCTAGAACCTGGTCCTTGTTCTACAGGGGCACTCTTCTTGACTGCTAGAAATATCTCGGCTGGAAGAGATGATTCCTTAGAGAGTGTGTCTGCAGAACTGGCTGACTTGCCATTATAGACCATACTGTAGGTGATTCTTTTAGCTAGCATCAATAACTGTCTTGCCTATAATGTCCCCTTTTTTATACTTGCAATAGTCTTCTGAATTGCCCACTAAAGATGCAAGCTACTTGAGGCGTACATCCTTTATCAGGTACAAAATAATCCACTCCAAGTCTGAAAGGATAATTTCTTTAAAAGGAGGTTCTCTTAAGTTATAAAGAAAAGTAGCAAAAATCTTCATGTTGCTGTTGTTTGTACCTTATGTTTTATAATTTTATCAAATAAGCTTTGAGCCTTCAACTGATCAGTGTGCTTTCAACCAGCTCCCTACTATATTTTATTTTTATTTTTTATTCCACACATATAATATAGTGAACAAATATGATGGTTTCGTGTAATTTTCTGTAACCATGATTCCAAGATGAGGGATGAAATTCTCTGTAACTAAGACTTATTTCCAGCTTTTTGCTATTATGTAAATCCCTAAGATGAATCATATTGGTGTATTTGGGTTTTTGTTTTTTTTTTCCTGCCATTGACATTCTTAGGGCATTTACTCTATAGTAGCTCTCTAGGTCAAAGGGTATGAATTGCTTAGTAATTTTCCATGCAGATTTGCTTTCTAGAACAGTCTTGACCAGTTCATAACACTTTCAGTTCTGCATTACAGTGTCTATCTTCCCTTAGTTTCTATCCTTTAGCATTGACTCTTTTTATCTTTTATTATCTTTGACAGTTTGACAGATATGAGATACTTCAACATTGTTTCAATTTGTATTTTTCTTAGTAGTAATTTAGAAAACTTTTTTCTTATGGTTGATAGTTTGAATTTCTTCTTTTGAAATTTTGTCCAAATCTTTGTGTGTGGTGTGGGAACTTAGCACTTGTTCATATGTTACCTCAATTTCTTATATATTAATTATCAGACTTTTATTAAAGAATCAAGTTTTTTTACCACTCATTTTCCTCTTCTAGTTGTACTTATATTATTCAAACAAAATATTTGCCTTTTCAATATTCAAAAAAATTTTTATCACTTGCTTGAGCAAGATAGTGTAGTGACAAAATGCTGGACTTAGAATTAGGAATTTGAATCCTACTTTACATACTAGCTATGTGATCTTGAGCAAATCATTTAACTTCTCTTTACCTCAGTTTCCTCTTTTGTTAAATTGTAATAATAGCACTTATCTCAGAGAGTTGTTGTGAGGCTCAAATTAGATAACTTTGCAAACCTTGAAAAGCTATCAATAATACCTGTTTTTATTGATTATCAGATCATTATGTTATTAAATATATCGACATCTTTCCATTTTCCTCTGGTCTGCAGTTGCAGATAAGAAAGGGAAATTATAAATGTCAGTCCCTCAAAGGGAATAGAGGTTTCTCTGGTCTGTGTGACCACAACATTTCCAAGTGGTCATTGGTGAAATAAAAGAATATATGCAAAAAGAAGTTTCTTGGGACTGTTAAATGCATGTAAGTCAGGGATTTCCTGCATATGCAAAGGCTGGTATTGTCAAAAATATTGGTTAATATATGTATATTTTTTGCTAAACTGGATATTACATTAATTTGCTAACATAGCAATAATACAAAAATTAAATTCAGCAATACTATAGATCTAAGAGGATAATGATCTGTGATGTGGATGAACTGACCAAGATATAAAAAGCATGCTACTGCAGTTGTTACACTATTATTTTGTTTTAAATTGGGCAGATATCTTTCCCCAATTAAGAAATGGGTCAAAGGTTATGAACAAGCATTTTTCAGATGAAGAAATCAAAGCTATCAGTAATCATATGAAAAAAAGTTCCAAATCACTCATGATTAGAGAAAGGCAAATTAAAACAACACTGATATACCTCCTCATACATATCAGATCGGATCAATGTGACAGAAAAGGATAGTGGTAAATGTTGGAGGGGATGTGGCAAAATTCTGAAGGACTTATGACTAGGAATGCTATTTGCCTCCAGAGAAATAACTGTTGAGTTGGATGTTTGCAGATCAAAAAAATACTATCTTTCATGTCATCGTATTTACATTTTTATTTGGGGGGGGGGTTGAGTTTTATGTGAGTGTGCTCTTACAACAATGACCAATATGGAAGTGTGTTTTGCCTGAAGATACATATATATCCCAGATCAAATTGCTTACCATCTCTGAATGGGGGGAAAGAAGGAGATGGTTTGGATCTTATAATTTTGGAAAATGTATGTTGAAAATTTTCTTACAGATGATTAGGGAAATAATATCTTTGAGTTTAAAAAATAAAAGAAAGAAAAATTCATCAAGAAAATTCCAAAATAAATGAATAAAAATAAACTTTGGAGCCCTTAAAAATTCCACAATGTAGGCTTTGCTTGGCTTCTTTTCCTAAGTCCACTCAGTCTGTGACAGAAATAAATATATAAATAAGGCAGATATTTAGGGTCAAACTTACGGGCTGTAGATGTTGCTTATGTATGAAATGATTCTGTCTTGGACTTACACTACTCTACAGGCCCTCTAAACCCTATCTTAGGCTTATAAATAAGTTCCAATAAACAGAATCAAAAGGAACAGGAACAAAAACTTACTTTCTTCTTGGTAGGAAAACCCTTTCAACCTACTCTCTCATTTTGGCAGAGCATCCTTTTGTAAACTCTCCAAACAATGTGGAGAAGCAAAAGAAAGTGAGAAGTAATGTGGTATCGATGAGAACTTTAGGATATGACTTGTGTATTCAACTCTACAAGGATCCTATGAGAAAGATATTATGCAAACCTTTGTGTATTATTATTATTGCTCTTAATAATCTCAGCTTCTTGGCAAAGTTTCTAGAACTAAAAGTGAAAGGTGGAATCTATTCAGAAGTGTTCTATTTTGTTGTTGGAATCATTTTAGAGGTGTCTAAAGTGCTCTATTAACATTTAGCTTTGCTACAAACCATATACAGACGTTATGTGAGTTCTGTTGTCTTTTTAGTGCACCTAGGCAGTAGAATGGATAGAGTGCTGAGCTTGGAGTCAGACTTAACTTCCTCTGTGACCCCAGGAAAGCTACTTAACCCTGTGTGCCTCCATTTCTTCATCTGTAAAATGAGCTGAAGAAGGAAATGGCAAAGCACTCCAATATCTTTGCTAAAAAAAAAAATAGGGTCATGAAGAGTCAGACATAACTGAACAAACAATATTCATTGTATTTAAATGTATTTAGTTCAGTATCTCCCAATCTTGTTTTAACCTGGTTTGGGCTCCACTCGGGATGCCTGGACTCATGTTTGACATCTATGATCCAGGCCATCACTCTCATTTTATAGATGAGAAAACTGAAGTTCAGGGAAATTGTGATTCTCCCAGAATTATGTAGGTACCAAGTGATGGAGGCAGGATTTGAAGTCCTCTCATTCCAAATGAGTGCGCTTCCCCTGACTATCCAAAGTCTTAAGGATCACAAGATGCTGTAAGAAAAGTTGGTTTGGGTTTTAGGATTATCCCAACCCTCCAAAATTATCATTTTCTTGAATTATTTATATGGAATGCCTCAGATTAATTGGATAATTGCTTGATTCTCTGCTTCGAATGAGCTGTGAGGACCTGGCCCAAAATATGTATTTTGGAGTCTTTTCTAATAAGCTCACACTTTGATTTTTAGCATCTAAGTACCCAGCAGTCACAATGGCAAAATTAGAACTCTGTGGATATAAAGAATTTCATTGAAAATAAGTTCAAAGATTCATAGATTTAGAGCTGGAAGGGATCTTAGTGATTATTTGGCCCAGCCCGCCTTCATTCTGCAAATTTGGAATTAACTCTTCAAAAAATAGTGATTCTCTCACTATGGCCCCATGTCACTGACTTAGTAAGAAAAAAGGTTTAGTAAAAAAAAGGTGGTTCAGTTGGTCCCATGAGGGGTATCTGTAGGTTACTTTTCACTAGCTCAGTATTCAGCTCAGCTTCTATTAAGATAGTGTATCTAGTCCATAGAACGATCTCGCTGTCAGCAAAGCCATATGAATTACACTTATAAATGCCCTTTTTTGCCTAGGGTGGTCCCCATAGGAGGCTTCTTAACTTTTTTGGTAGGGGCTATTTTTCAGTAACTCCTCTGTTCAGGTGAGATCCTTCGATGCCACCTCCACAGGTAAATTTAAAAATTCCCCAGGAGACTGATATTCTTGGTACAGTTAAAAATAATTATAGTGATTCTATGTTATAGCCATACACTGGGGAAATATAAGCAAGCTAACCAGTATATTGACCTAATTAATGCTCTTTCTAAAAGTAGGAGAGCTATGAACAATTTAAAATATGTGGAAACCAAAATATAAAACTTAATACTGTTATACCAGCTAGATTTTCTTTTTAATGCCTTTTTTTGTATCTGCAGTGATGGATGTTTGTCCAAATGAGTAAGAAGTTTGTCCGTGCATGTTTAAGCTTCTCCAAGGGTACCAGGACAGGGCATTCAAAGTCAGAGAATTGTGGACAGCCAGGACTTATTGGGCTGGCTCAGAAGATGTTCCTTGATTTACATACAAAATTCAGCTACCATTCACCCTTCAAATACACACAATCATAGATGTGTCTAGAGCCTGAAGGACCTTCAGAGGCCAGCTGGTCCAACCTCCTCATTTTACAGAAAGGGAAGCTGTAGCTTTAAAGTCATACAGATAATAGTTGCCAGAGGTAGGATTTGAACCCATGTCTTCTGACGTCAGAGCTTATTCTCATTCTGCTGTAAAAGAATGCATCTTGCTGCTTTCTGATAAAACAGAAATTAATGGAGCCATGCCCCCTCTCACACTCCCTCTCCTTCTGTTCTTGGGATGTTTTGGCCTCTGGTTTTCCCTTGACTCTCCTCTATTTTCACTAGTTCCAAAGAGAATCGGGGACCAGGAAGACAATGACAATTATGCAACATGTTTTTTTGCTCACCTATGTCAGGATCCTAAGCGGCCCCTTTTCTTATAGTCTTTGTTGTTCAGGCCTTTTTCAGTTATATCCAACTTTTCATGACCCTATTTGGGATTTTCTTAGACTGGTTTACCATTTTCTTCTCCAGCTCTTTTTACAGATGAGTAAACTGAGGCAAACTACAGTTAAGTGATTTATTCAGTCACACAGTTTAGTGAGTATCTGAGGCCAGATCTGAGTCTTCCTGACTCCAACCCGACACTATCCACTTGTGCCATTTAGCCTTACTCCACTTTTGTTCTTCACAAAGTTTTATAGGGAGGAGAAAGTTTTATAAGGAGTTAGTCAACAAACATTACCTACCTAATATATGCCAGACAACTGTGCTAAGTCAGTAATCCCTTCCTTTCTCCAGGTATCTACTAATGCAATGCCCTATTCATTCACTGCTGCCTGATTAATAATTATATTCTGTTCTTTCAGTATTTTTTTCTTAGTTTTGTTTTCCTTTGAACAAGGAAGTTGAAAGCTGTATAAGTAATTCTTATCCCTGGTTTAGCATTCTAAAAGAGAAGTTTAGAAGTTCCTGCTAATACTTTGGGAATTGTTTATTTGCCCTTCAGATAAAACATCCAGTATAAGTTCCAGTGGGGTGTTCCAGTCTGGGTAGAGAACTCCCTGAGTGCTTGTGAGGGAAGGAATCAGAACTGGTATCTCATCACACAGGTAATAATTGCCAGAAAGGCAACACTAAAAACAAAAGGAACAAATAAACTAGAGAAAGACATGGTGGGGCTGGCTGTTCCTACAAGAAAACAAGGGAGTGAAAACAGATCAAAAAGAAAAAAATATGAAAGAAAAATAAAATTGGAAGGAGGCAGGGGAATCTTTCAAAACACAGGAAAACCCAAATGAAAAGCAGTGTAGGGGGAGGGAGGAGAGTGTTTAGCACAGTGTCTGGCACATAGTAGGTGTTTAATAAATATTGTTTGAAAAGCTCCAGTAGAAAAAATTACATCAGCAAGCAAGGCAAGAATCTTTAAGTTTATTTTGCCTGTTTCTCTCATTCCACAGAATGGGGAGATCTGATTCAGAGTTCCTGTCATTTCAGTTTCAAAATCTTTCTGTTTTACCAGAAGTTACTTAAATTAGTTCTCTTTTCCTAGAAATGAACAAATCTGACTGCGGGACCTTTATATCTTCAAACTAAAGTAGGGAATTTGCAATATCATTCCAAGTTATTTTCCACCATCCCCAGTCTCAGTAACCTTTAGAAATGAATGGGCTTTGTGGACTGGAGATACTAACTTTTCTTAATCTTAAACTACCTTCTTAACTAACTTGACCTTAAATTGTGTATGTTCCATTAACAAATGGTCTTGGCATAATTCTTTGGACTAACATCTGTTCTGGCTAATCAGTAACAATTCAAATGCTGACTGTCTCAGGATCTATAGAATCCAGGGGCTGCCACTTCCTGTGTTTGTTAATTATCCTACCGTGGAGTGATTGGCAGGGAAAGGTGCTGTACTGTCTCAACCCCTTCCAGGTGGTTCCTACCAAAATATTCCTGACTTCTTGTCACTACTACTCCTTCTGTGGCCATGGAAGCTCCTTTCTTTCTGCAGCTGCTCTTAGGTATTATTGTCCTCCCCTTTTCCTCAAGTAATTCCAGGAATATTTTTGGTTTTTGTTTTTTGATTCATCTTAGGGCAATAGAGAGGAAAGGAGCAGAGAATAAACTACTCTTGATTTCTTAACCACCAATGTTGGCTACTATTCCAGCTTCAGAACTGATTTGGAAGTCCCCTGTTCCATATCATCACCTCTCAGTCCTTGTGCTTGTCACCCCAGAGCCTGGGTCTTGCCCCACCCCAAATGCCTAGAATAGCCTGCTTGTCTGGTTGTCTTTTTTTTTTTAAACCCTTGTACTTCGGTGTATTGTCTCATAGGTGGAAGATTGGTAAGGGTGGGCAATGGGGGTCAAGTGACTTGCCCAGGGTCACAAAGCTGGGAAGTGGCTGAGGCCGGGTTTGAAACTAGGACCTCCTGTCTCTAGGCCTTACTCTCACTCCACTGAGCTACCCAGCTGCCCCTTGTTGTCTTTTGAAATGTAGGTGATTATTAAGTTCAGTCATCTGTATAAAAAGGCCCTCCATTAGCACTGTTGTCTTAGAGGAACTCAGTGAGAAAAGAGAATGGGCAATGTGGTCAGTTCTTGGGAGAGAGAATTCTTTTTTATTCCTTTCCTATTACCATTTCTTGACTATACCTAAATGATACAACGCACCTGAAATCTCTTTGACATTCTTAATTACAATTTAGATGCCACCTCTTCGTAGGGTCACTTGAACTGCCAGAGAGAATTGACTGAAATTTTAAGTGTGAATACTCACACCTCAAAAATCAGTGCTACAAAGGAGAGCTTCATTTACTGTTCTGTTGATTGTCTAGATTCAAGGAAGTGATGGAGAAAATGTTAATAATGCAGATTAAACTTAAATACCTGGTGCATACACACACCCCCATTATTAAAACATTTACTAATACACCCACCCCCTGCACCTGTTACTCCTAGTCTACAGTTTTCATGACTAACTAGCTCTCCCTTTTACTTTTTATATACAAGTTGTATTCTTCCTCTGGTAGATAAACACCTTGAGGGCAGGAAATGGTTTTGTTTTTGTTTTGCTTTTTTATTTTATACCCTCCTTGCCTTAAATAACTAGCATAATATCTGATGGTGGAAGGACCAACTAAACATTCACATTGAATTGATAGCCTGGGTTTTTTCCCCTTGAAAACTCATTTTTCATATCCTTAAACCAGTTAGAAATTGAAGAATAACTTTTTAAAAAACTTGAATCAATTCCTTCTTCTATGTCTTGGAAATGAGTGCTTTATCAGAGAAACTGTCTAGAAATATTTTTCCCAGTTGTTTCCCTTTTAATCTTAGCATTACTAGATTTGTTATACAAAAACAATTTAATTTTGTCTGTGGATATTCCTTCTAGAAAGGATTCTAGAAAGGGGTCTACAGAGTTGTTTTTAAAAAAATATGTATAATATTCGGGCAATTGAGGTGGCTTAATGAATATAGAGAGCCAGGGCTGGAGTTGGGAGGTCATGGGCTCAAATATGACTTTAGACACTTCCTATCGTATGACCCTGGACAAGTCCTTTAACCCCAAATATGTAGCCCTTGACACTCTTCTACCTTGCAATCAGTTCTTAGTTTCCATTCTAAAACAGAAGATATGGGTTAAAAGAAAAAAGTTTGGAAAGACCTACATGAAATGAGTATAATGAAGAGAATATTATATACAGATACAGAATTAATATTTGAAGAATGACTTGTAAATGTCCACCTCTAGAGAAAGAACTGATAGAAACACAAAAGAAATAATTTGTTATACATATCTTTTTATCTGTAATTTGTACCTATTACAACCTATCATGGCTTCTCAATCTGTATAATTCTTGTTCTTGTTTTACATCCTCCACAGAAGGAACAACCCCCAACATGCTGAAAACAACTGTGTGCCTAAACATGTGATCTGTGATGAGGAATCATTTATGAAAGCCTACCCATACCTTTCTCATTTTCCCTCTGGATAACTCAGCTATGCATGTGAATTTATTGCTATCCGCCATTAAAAAAACCTTTCAAAAATCCAACCATACTCTATGTACACCACCTTCTGGGGAAAGATCAATGGGAAAATGAGAAAGGTTTTGCTCCATTCTAATTTGGAGGTAGGAGAAAGGAAGAGGGGAAGGATAAAAGTCGAGATTGGAAGCAACAGGTGGTGGCAAGACCCTAGGACCTGAGAGAAAAAAGAAAAGAGAAGGGGTAGGGCTGGGGGGGGGCTGACTCAGAGCCAACTAGGAGTTTTCTTCTAACAGGAAACTCTTCTTTCCTATTCTGAAGCTTCTTAACTCTCCCCATCCCAGTCCACATCAGGACCAATAGTTCTTGTATGTTGTAGATAGGGATGGTGAGTAGAGAGAGTAGCATTTAAGAGCTGCTGGCTTTGCCTTTCTCTTCCCTCTACCAAACTCATCATTTTGCAGGAGTCCCATTTCAAAGGCAAGGAAACCATTTCCATTGGCAACTGGGAAGGAGGGCATAGAGGTTCATTCCCCCTTTCCTGTCTGTGGGAGGTAAGAGTACCAGTAGTCCCATATTTTACTTTAGCTGAGGGGAGCTACCATTTTGGAATTCCAGTTGGAATTCTGAGTGTATTTATTCTCAAATAGAAACATTCTTATACAAATGGATATTTTAGTTTAGTAGTATAATGCATCCCCAGTTCCTACCAGTTGACTTAGAAACCAACTTTCAGAATATTCTGTGTCAAATGGGTAGATGGATGGTGAAATGAATGGAAAAAGCTTTTATTATTGTTTTTAATAATATTTTATACCCCCAATTCTACATAAAAACAAGTTTAATATGCTTTTTTTAAACATTTGAGTTCAAAATTCCCTCACTATCTCTCCCTCCCCTCCTAGAGACAATAAGCAATCTGATGTAGATTTTACACATGTAGTCATGTAAAACATTTTCCCACATTAATCCTTTTGTGGAAGAGAATTTGGAGCAACCACTGTTGTGGGGGGCTTGAGGTGAACCCCCTGGGTTCAGGAAGGGTACTCTATGCAAGAATGCAAGACTCCAAAACGTAGCCTTAGAAATAAAAAGAGAAATTTGTTAAATTGGAATTCATGTTGAATTCGGCTGGGAGGACAGCATAGATGGAAAGCTGCCTCCTAGAGAAGGACATCAAGTCTGGGGTCTTTATACACTTTACAACAGTTGATACCTGGGTATGCACTCAGGAGGTGGGGACGGGTTGGTCATCTGAAGGGGATCTGCCCGAAGACATAGGGGGTGACCCTCATAGACTGAAAGATGGCCTAGCTACAACCCAATGGTATTGAGGCAAAGGCATCTCAAAAGCTAAAGGACAAATCCTCTCAGGGTCTTATCAGATGTTTAGGGTTAATAGTCACAAGGATGTAAGGGATCGAAGGAGTTTTCCAACTTATAATTTGGCCTAAAATACTTCTATAATTTGGGGGTACAATTTCCCATGCCACCACTACTACCAAAAGAAAGTAAAGAATCAAAGCGATGTTTCAAACTGCATTCAGACTCCATTGATTCTTTCTTTGGAAGCAGATGGTATTCTCATTATCAGTTCTGTGGGATTGTTTTGGATCACTGAATTGCTGTGAATAGCTAAGTCATTCATAAATGTTCATCATACAATTGCTTGTCCTTATTCCCATGAGAATCCACCCTGAAGGGAATCAAGACGAGCTTTGGGGTCTCCAGGTTACAAGCTAATCCTAAAACTTGGGGTTCATCAGATCTTACTAGGCTACAAGTTTGGGGGTCTCTAGAGTCCATGTTGACAACTACAAACCCCTGATTATGGGCAAAGAGATGGCTAGATAAAGTGAAAACTCACCAGTCAGAATGGAAGTCTGGAACAGGAGTCGAGTTCAGATGGCAGGAAACTAGTTTTTTTACTGTAGTCCCTTTGGAAAGAGGCAAAGAAATGAAATAGTTCTTGCCTTTCAGAATGTTGTCTATACTGCCCGTCCCTGGCTACCCCATTAATTGTTTTTGCTCACCAGTTTTTCTTTTGTTAAAAGAGTAGATTCAGTGAATACTGTATCCAAAGATGACAATGATGTAAAAACTTTTTTAAAGTTACTCCTTGACCTCAAATAACTTGAAATTTAATTGTGAACTGTAACATAGAAGAAGTGGCTAAAAATGTTAGCCTTTCACAAAACAACCTATCAACAAATGCGGTTTAATTCACTATAAAATATCTGAATACTATAAAAGCAGGTATGCTCAGTTGAGAAGGTAACCCCATCTTGAAAGGTGGCCTTGAAGAATTCATTTGCAGTCAGCTGCAGTTTAATCTGATTAGTGACACAGGGGTGACCCAACCCAAAGACCACAATAGCAGAATGAAAGCTATGACAAGTCCTACCTGTCTCTAAAGGCTTTAAGCCCACCCCAATGCAAAGAGGTTCACCATCAAAGGATTGACCACAAGGCAATTCATAAAGACCATAGTGTGGAGAATTTGTCACCCATATTAAGAGAAAGACATACTGACATGGTTTGCCATTTCTTTTCGAGTTCAGTTTTTCCAGATGAAGAAACTGAGGCAAACAGGGTTAAGTGACTTGCCCAGGATTGCAGAGCAAGTAAGTGTCAGAAGATGAGTCTTTGTGACTCCAGGTCTGGAATTCTAAACATAGTATTATTAAGTAAATAACTGTGCTTAGTGCTGAAGTTACAAATACAAATACAAACGTATAGAGAAGGCAGTCCTTGCCTTGGAGTATATACCATCATCATCACTAGCATTTATAAAGTGACTACTGTGTGCCAGGCACTATGCTAAGAGTTTAAAAAAATACTAACACAGATCCATACTATTATCCCTGTTTTTTAGTTGAGGAAACTATGATAGCTGTTAAGTGACTTGTCCAAGGTCATTGCAGCTACAAAGTTTCTGAAACTGTATTTGAACTGAGATCTTCCTGACTTAAGGCCACACACACTATCCATTGCCCCACCTTGGCTGCCCCTTTTTAATTCTAGTAGAAGACTACACCTAGGAGGAGGGGAGCTGGAGGCAGGCTTGGTGTGGACGTGACTGGAAACTGATTTGGAGATTTGTTTTTGGGCAAAAAAAAAATGTGGGATGGAAAGTCTGGAGTCTAAATTTTTGATGAGGAAAGATGAAGATGAGGGCAAGTTTAAGCAGCATATTGTTTAATCATTAGTTAAACTTGTGGACAAGGGTGTTACTCAGAACATAAAATATTAAAGAAATTTCAAGAATGTTGATTTATGCAAGCACAAGCATTGTGCAGAACTTTCCATCTTATAAAGGTTGAATCTGGGGGCAGCTTGGTGTCTCAGTGGATTGAGAGCCCCGGGCTAGATAGGGGAGGTCTTTCTTGGGTTCAAACTGGGCTAAGTCACGTAGTTGTGTAAAACTTCAGCAAGTCTCTTAACCCCCTTTGCCTAGCCCTTACCCCTCTTCTGCCTTGGAACTGAATACCTTGTTTTTATGAAATCCCAAATTTACCTTTGTTCTATGGGAACTTGCCTTCTAGCCTCCCAGACTGAACAATAACTTCATTAAGCACCCTAAATAGGAGTGATAGATATTTAAGTCTTGTCAGCATGGAATCTAGAAACCCCAAACTTATAGCCTAATAAGATCCGATGAACCCCAAGTTTTAGGATTGGCTTGTAAGTTGGAGACCCCAAAGCTTGTACTTGAACAAGTACTTGTAGTTGAACAAGTATTCCCTGATCCCATGAGAATCTACCCTGAAGGGAATCTCAGGCTAGCAGTTTCAGACTGAATAATGGACCCCAATTCCATGTCCTAATGGTCTTAAATGGCTATTTTGGTTCCTCAGTTTCTCTCACTGTATTTGGGCCTCTCCCAGATACCCAAACCTCAGGCTACAGCCTCTTTCTAAAGGGTCAGTTGTCCTTCCTTTCCTGTGCTTCCCAAAGTATCTTTAAGACCCCAAGTTCTTCTGTTCAATGGAAATTCTCATGAAGGAAATTCCCAAAATGGAGATTCTCCTTCCGTGGTGCATTTTCCTAGAGTCAACATTCCCAGAATCTCAAGAGCCTACCTCTTTGGGATGTTGTGTGTGCATGACTCTGTGTGGTGGCCGAAAGAACTCTTTTGTCTTCCTTGGTCTGATTAAAGACTTGTTCTTTTGTAACTACTTTGGCGATTCTGTGTTTTTCCAGGTTGACAGAACTAGTACATAGTATCAATTTCAAGAGCAAAGACAAGGGTTTAAAAAGTTCAAAAATATAAAAAAGATGAATCTTTTCATGTGGCTTGTGCTTCGAGTTGTTAAAAAGTAAAATATTGGAAAACTTTTGGAGCTTAAAAAAAGAGAGAAGAGGCATCATGATGGGAGATGGCAACATTTAATACAATTTCCTGATGAATGCAAGCATGCCGTATACAATTACCATAGGAAACATACAAAACATGGGCAACAACATTAGAGATCCTCAGTCTAAATGTAGATTAAACATGAGTTTAATAATTAACATGAGTTTTAATAATAAAGAAAATTATCATTATTTTGGAGGTTCATCATGTCAGGATGGCTCTCAATTGCATGCTATATATATATACTTTATGACAACTGCATTCACATATAATCTGCAAGGCAGGTAATAATATATTATTGTAATATTTCAATTTTTCATTTGAGGAAGCTCAGGTTGACAGGTTAAATGACTAGCCTAGGATGACACAGTTGCTAAGTGTCAGAGAAAAGAGCAGAGCTCAGATCACTGCATTCCAAATATTAGTGTCTTTTCTGATAACGATACCAGATATTTACTGAGTATCAAGCATATTAATAAAACTCAAAAAGCTCTAGGATCAGTTAAAGAGATTGTTGCAATAATTTAGGTTAAGTGGTAATAAGGGCCTCAACTAGAGTGATGGCAGTGGGAAGAGACAGATGTAAAAGTGTACAGAGGCAGAATCACAGTGCCTAGCAACCATTTGGATGTGAAGGAGGAAGGAAAAGAGTTAAAGGTGATTGAAAGGCTTTGGGAAATTGGAAAAGAAACTGTGCCATTTACAGAAATAAGGAAGTTAAGGAGAGGGAGGTATTTTGAAGTAAGATGATGAATCTAGTGTTAGTCCTTTGTTTAGTTTGAGGTGTCAGCAGGACATCCAAGAGAAACGGCCATCAGTAGTTGGGGAAATGTCTGGTACCATTTTGAAAGAATCTGAGCTGGCATTGGTCATTTGTATTAGGAGTGTGTGAGGTGGAATGAATAATAATTAATAATAATCAGTTATTAATATCTCCAAGATCAATACCCCTAGAACCCCAATAGAAAGCTTGTCCCTCCACCCCCTCCTCCCTGCAGGACAAAGGGTTTACAGCCTGTAGCATGGTCACACCTCTCTCTCTCTCTCTCTCTCTCTCTCTCTCTCTCCCTCTCTCTCTTTCTCTCTCTCTCTCTCTCTCTCTCTCTCTGCCTCTCTCCCATGATGTGAGACATTGCTCCACATCTTTCTCTCTCTCAATAAATATATTCCCTTTTAAAGATGGTTTCCTTGCCCTCTAAATAGTGGCTAAAGAGGGTACATGATGTTATTTTCAAGATCTCCTTAGACTTCCACTTCATAGAGGAGTGATCTGTTTTAGAGGTTATAGTTTAATTTGCAAGTGGATTAGATTTCCAGGAGAGAAGGATAGAGAAGAGGAAAGGAAAAAATCTATCAAGAAAAAATTACCACAAAGAAGATTTAGGCCTAATATATGGGGTGGGGGTAGGGGGAGAACCCTTCCTAATTGTTAGAGATGTCCAAAAATAGAAATAATGAGTTCATCCTCACTGGAGGTCTATAAACAGAAACTAGATGACCACTTGCTGGAATGTTGTAATGGAGATTCTTGTTCAGCTGCAGGTCAGACTAGAAGACCTGGAGGTCCCCATCTAACCCAGAATCTGAGACTTCTAGGGACAGAACTGTGAAGGAGCTCATATATTCAGGCAGGAGTTTTTAGTCTGAGATATTCAGATATTTGAAGGGGCCCATAAATTGACAATGGGGGGTCTTTGAGCTTGTATGGAGAAAAATTATACCTTTATTTCAATATAATTAATTTCCTTTGTAATTTTATATATTTTATGCATTTGAAAGCAATCTGAGAAGGGGCATCCTAAGCTTTATTGGATTGCCAAAGGGTCTGTGATACCCCCCCCAAAAGGAGGGGGCTTTAAAATCTAAAGGAAAAGGACCCAGGGAGTGAGACAAATAAATGTTGGGTGGCAAAGAATCCTATAAATCTTTGCTGTTGAAATGTTCAAGTGAAAGATGCAGGGTGTCAGGAAAGAGAGTTGAAGCAATAGTGATGGGGTTATTGTACTCCATAGCAGGGACATCAAACCCCTCACACACCTCTGCTTTGAAGTATAGATTGGGGAAAAGAAGTTGGAAACACTGACTCAGAAAGGAATAAATTCCCTTAAGTCAAACAACAGCATTTGTTTCCTTTTTCACTGTTTTACCGAGAGCCTCCCCTGTCAATGCAGTCAGGGTACCATGACCATAGTTGTACAGCTGGTTTTGTTACCGACTCCTTCTGTGACCTTTGGCAAGAAGATGTTGAAACAGTTGATTCTGTTGTGCTTGATGTAAAAGACAGGAAGGATGAGAGTGATTTGAAAGGCATGCTGTGGCCTCCTTTATTTAATGGCCTCATTATTGTTTCTGTAGCTGTGCCAAAGTGTGGGTAACCTGGAGCCCTTGGAAGGCCAGCCTTATTAGGTCAGTTGACAAGACATGAACTGAAAAATCAGACAAGTTGGATAGACTTATTTATTTATTTTTGTCACTGAATGTTAAGACTTTCTCCTCCGAGACAGTAATGATTTGTGTACATGGTTCTGAGTCTGCTAGTCAGCTTCTTGGTTCAGTTATATAGGAAATTTGAACTCCCCCCCCAAAAGATTAAATGCTTAAAGTGAATCTAATCCAATCCCCCCTGTTTTGCAGATAGAAGTAAAATTGGCTTGCCAGAGGCCTCATAGTTTTTAGCAGGTGGCAAGATCAAGACTAGACCCCCAGGGGCAACTGGGTGGCTCAGTGGATTGAGAGCCAAGCCTAGGGATGGGAAGTCCTAGGTTCAAATCTGGCTTCAGACACTTCCTAGCTGTGTGACCCTGGGCAAGTCCCTTAACTCCCATTGCTTAGCCCTTACCTGCTCTTCTGCCTTGGAACCAATATATAGTATTGATTCCAAGATGGGAGGTAAGGGTTTTTTAAAAAAGACTAGACGCCAGGTTGCCTGCTGAAGGAAGGATCTGTCATCAAGGTGAGAGGTTGGACAGATGACCTCTCTTGTCCTGTCCAGCCCCAGGATTCTCTGATTTCTCTGATTCTCTAAAAGTTCAGTACTCTTTTCATTACACAGAAACAAGGCCAAAAACCTTGTAGTTTTAATTTATCCCAATCTTTGTCCCTCTACTAAGATCCTAGGATCATAGAAGGAATCCAAGAAGACATCTGTTCTAACCCTGTTTGTTTTCTAGTCAAGGAAATGGAAATTCTAAGTGATTTGCCTCTTGTCATATAGGTGGAAATCCCAGAAGTGATATTTAATCTTCTAACTCCAGAGGCACAGATTGCTCTTCCAAGTGTATATGCTGAATTAGTTCTTTTCTTTTCCTTTCTTTCTTTCTTTCTTTCTTTCTTTCTTTCTTTCTTTCTTTCTTTCTTTCTTTCTTTCTTTCTTTCTTTCTTTCTTTCTTTCTTTCTCTCTCTCTCTCTCTCTCTCTCTTTCTTTCTTTCTTTCTTTCTTTCTTTCTTTCTTTCTTTCTTTCTTT